>NW_028255584.1:0-68911 GCF_964263255.1 Lissotriton vulgaris | reverse complement strand
CAGTAGGTAATATATGTATATATATATATATATTCAATGAAAAAACCATTGGTTTTAGGCCATATATAGTTAGGGATTTGCATTTACAAAACCTTATTTTACTCGCATAAAACCATTGAAATTCCATATATAGTTATAAGCGCTAACTATATATCGCGCACCCGCAATCCACTGCTGATGATGTCACATATTACATCATTCATGACATGGTTAGTGACATCACTGATGACATCACTGATGACATCTCAAATGACATCATCCAGTGACTGTATGTTTCTGTAAAGTTAAAATATCTCTTACATATTGAAGAATGAGTGGATATATAAGTGTCTGGATGAAGTATTTAGTAGGTGCATGACTGACTATATGAGTGAGTGATTAAATGTGTCTCACTGAGTGCATGGGTTAATGACTAAACTGTCTCAATTTGTGCATCATTATGTCTGTTGTTCTGTAAACTGTTCCATGTGTTGATAAGTAGCTATATGAGTAACTATATGGGTTATTGATTGGTTGCCCAAGTATTTGTATGGGATACTGAGTGAGTGTGTGTGGGTAGCTGGGAGGTGTGTGACTCTGTGCATAGATGTGTGAGCAGTTGATTCACTAGATGTATGGTTTCAAAAGTGCATGTGGAAACAGCTGTATGGGCGGTTGACTGTGTGCATGAGTGTATTGGTGAGTGAATGGATATCTCAGTGCTACATGTCAAAGTAAGTACATATGTAAAACACAGTACATGTGAGAGTTGACACATATAAATAACTGTGCATAAGAGCCAGTGAATGTGTGAGTGGCTGTATGGATCATTGTGAACTTGTATCAGGGATTGTATAAGAGAGTAAGTATGTGTTAGTATATGTTTGAATAAGTAAAGTTTGTATAACTGTATATTTGAGGAAATGGAGGTGTGATTGATTCTTTGCATGACTGACTAGGTGTGTGAGTAACTCCATGGATGAGTGACAGTCTGTGAGTGCCTGTTTACACTGATTGTATCTAAGGTTATATTAGAGTCTGAAGAGGTTCATCGTATTATCACATGAATGATATCATCAGTGATGTTATCAGTCATGTCAAATGAGATGTTTTCAGTGATGTCATCAGTGATGTCATTTGAGATGTCATCAGTGATGTCATCAGTGATGTCACTAACCATGTCATGAATGATGTAATATGTGACATCATCAGCAGTGGATTGCGGGTGCGCGATATATAGTTAGCGCTTATAACTATATATGGAATTTCAATGGTTTTATGCGAGTAAAATAAGGTTTTGTAAATGCAAATCCCTAACTATATATGGCCTAAAACCAATGGTTTTTTCATTGAATTTTCAAGGTTTTGTAAATGCAAATTCCTAACTATATATCCACTATAACCTATGGTTTTTTCTGTGAATTTCATTGGTTTTTTAATAGCAAATATGAAAAGCTTAAAAATGTCAAGTACGTGATAAATAAAAACATTTTCGTATTTATGCACGCTGATGTGCTTTGAACGCTGCACCCCCCCCCCTCCCCTCTTTTGTCTTAGTAGTACTCTCTCTTTGCAGATACTGAAGGGTAGTTAACGCAGGCCTTTACCCCCGTTGTAATCCGTCGTGGCTGCTTGTCTCTCCATTTGATTGATTGTTGTCCAAGCATTTACTGTTTTAGAATTGGTTCTCTTTGGATCATTCTCTATTTACAAACAAGCACAAAGTCGCAATACTCTGTTTAGTCTTTGCAGATAGTGAAAAATCGTGTAAAAAAAATAAAAGTAATCGAGCAAAATCAGTAGGCCACTAATTGGATCTCTTTTTGACCTCGCTAAAATAGAAATATTAGGAACAACCCTTCATGAGAAATACGAAAATAGTGAGATGAACTGAGCTCCACACCATGAGGGCTGCAAGACAGCTCGGCTCCATCACCCATCCCGCACAAAATAACGACAAACCGTATGCAAATATTAAAAATATAGACAACACACCAGCAAAGAAACAGGGTAAAACATTTTATTAAAAAACTATTTACATAACGTTGGTTTATAAGATGATGTCAGTAGTGGACCGATGTGTGAATAGATCGAAAGCAGCACAAGGCTCCAAGATCCGGATGGCAAGCTCCTGGATGTTGGGTGCCATAGTTTAGAGTTCTGAATTTGAGCCTTTTTGAATGTCTGTGCTTTGTTGAATCAAATTTGCGGCTTGACACAAAGCTGACTCAAGCGTTGCTACTGATGCTATGCAGACCAAAACTGGTTTTCAGTTTGTACATTTTTCTAGATTTTTAATCCAAGTTTGGTTGACTTTGTAGAACGATGGCTTCAAATTTTCAACATACGGTGTGGTGGCGCTGACTGGGAGGGGGCGCTTCGCTCCTGCCCCCTCCCCAAGTAAGATTTTCATACGTGAAAGTACGTTAATGGTTTTGGTCCCTGAGATGCTTCGATGTCACTGCCATTCTCAAATAGCATAAGTTCTGGATGTTGGGTGCCATAGTTAAGAGTTCTGAGCAGCGCTTGTAACACTGTCTGAAGCTTATTTCCACCTACTGCAGCTTCACTATTCTCAAAGTAAGTGAGTGTCGTTTGTGGACCTGACTGCATTAGAAAACAATGTGATATGTTACCTTCCTAAACAGCTTGACGGAGGCCCCTGAGGGGCGGTGTGATGGCCATGGACTCGGAGAAGACGCTTGGCTCCGACACCCTCCCCAAGTCTTATAGCACTGGTGTAGCCTGAGATTGCCCCCGACATAGGCGGCCGGCTCCCGGGATCCGGCGGAACTTTTTGCCTTTTGATGACTCTTCAATTCTGAACCTTGTCCCATCCAGCTGAGTTGCGCCCACTCTTGCGGCTACAGCGTCTTGCCCACCATCCAGCTGAATTGCGCCCACTCTTGCGGTGCAGCGATAGGCGACTGCCACAGGACTCTCAAAATGGCGGCCGGCTCTTCGGTTTTGGGCCTGGTCCACTAAAATGGCCCTGGGACACCTTTGAACTCGGACGCTTCCCTGATAGGGCTTGGGTCCCATTCTCGAAAAGCGTCCCCTCAGCCGTGAAGATTCTACAAAAGTCTTGGGGGCCTCCGACTCCCGCAGGCTTCTGGTGGGGAGCGGCTGCCATGATTGCTCGTGGAATGGCCACGACGGAGCTACGAGATGGTAGTGGTCTCATGCTGACGCCAGCTTTAGTCTGAAACATCCAGAAACACTGTAGACTACCAATTCGATCAGTTCCGGTAGCGCCCCAACATGACCCGGAAGAGAAGAACTTGCCCTCCCCTCTTTGACTGATGGTTCTTGTTGCCTGTCCCCTCTGTTGTCATTTAACAGAACTTTTTGGACTGCTGAAAGGAGTTGTGTTCCGAACGCTGGTTGGTGGAGACATTTTGACTATATTCTTGACCTACGTTGTCGCGTAATGCGTTATATGACACGCCGCGTTACCGCACCCGGAAGTGATCCGCGGCGCGGCGCGCAGCGCGCAACGTAAGCATAACAGGACATGTGACTTGTTAATAAAACTTTTCATTGGTTCATTTTACTTTTGTTAATTTAATGATGAAAAGCTTGGTCATATGACCTAAAAATTACGCTTTTTATTGTTTTCGAACAATATTTTTTTTTCAAACATATGTTATAATATTCCAGGCTAATGTACTTTCCCGGAAAATTTACAACTGTCTTGTAAGTAAAATATATTCCTTTTTCGAGAAAAAGGGCGTTTCTTCCTTCCATAACGGAGCCGTTGAGTAAAAGAGATTCGGCCTGCTATCTTAGTCGCCGATACGCCTGATTATCAGATTCTTATCGATCACTTTATATTGCAGACATGAAAAACACAACTGCCCTTAAGCATTTATCTTTACTGCGTTCCTACATATTATACCTTTTATCCGTCATGTAATTGGACTGCTTTATTTCACTTGCCTTTTACTGATTCGAAAACAGTGACTAAAAGTAAAAACTTTACCAATGTAAATACTACTACCGTGTTTTGTTTTAAAAACCTTTATTGTGAAAATGTCAGTATACAAATACGGGCCTATAACCACGTGGGCCGGCCACGGAGCAAACTGAAATCGTATATGATGAGGAGACATTTACACTGTAGAAGAACGTAAGGAGCGGGCCATTAGGTTGCAAGAACAAAGGTGTCTAACAGTTGCGGAATCGGTGGACGTACATTTTGTAATTAAAATACGATACAGCCACTTACAATAACATTTTCTAGATATACATTTGCGGGCAAGGAGTTACGAGTCCCATTTATACCGGCGCCATTTTGGGCGAGGCCGGGCAGGTCCAAGATATAGTCAAAATGTCTCCACCAACCATCGGCCAGACCAGAACCCCTTTCGGCCCTTTATGCTACAAGATGGTGTCTTCCATTCAGAAAATAGTGTTGGCAGCATTTTGAAAGGAAACAGAAACAGCCATTCTCCTAGTGAGTTTCACATTGTTACATTTAGGAAGAATGTTGAAGAGTAGTATGTGGAAAATCTGAAGCCATTTTTCTACAAACTCTCAATCAGACTTGGATGGAAAAAAAAAACCTGAAGAATGTACAAACTGAAAACCAATTTTTGTCTGTATAGCATCAACAGTAACGCTTGAGTCAGCTTTGTGTCAAGCCGCCATTTTCATTCAATCAATAGCGTCCCGCTGCACACATTCAGGGACCTGGTCGTGTCTTCAGATGAAACGGATTGTAGGAAAAGAAGCAGAAAGGAAAAGGAAAAAAGTTCCGCCGCACCTCGGGAGCCGGCCGCCTATGTCATGTGCCACCTTTGGCCACACCAGGGCAATAGTGAAGCTGCAGCAGGTGCAAATAAGCTTCAGACAGTCTTACAAGCACTGCTCAGAACTCTCAACTGAGGCACTCAACATCCAGGACTTGCCATTCGGATCTTGGCGCCTTGTGCTGGTTCCGACCTATTCACACATCAGTCCACTACTGACATCACCTCATAAGCCAACGGGGCACCCCACGCCGACTTTCGGCGCAGCATTGTAGGATGGCCACACCAGTGCGGCCACTTGCTGGACACCACCTCGGTGCCATCCGGATCTCGGCGCGTTCGAGTCACTGTACCGCAAGAGTGACCGCAACTCAGCTGGACACGCCATCTTTCGGCGCAGCATTGTAGGATGGCCACACCAGTGCGGCAATTTGCTGGACACCACCTCGGTGCCATCCGGATCTCGGCGCGTTCGAGTCACTGTACCGCAACAGTGACCGCAACTCAGCTGGACACGCCGTCTTTCGGCGCAGCATTGTAGGATGGCCACAGCAGTGCGGCAATTTGCTGGACACCACCTCTGTGCCATCCGAATCTCGGCGCGTTCGAGTCACTGTACCGCAACAGTGACCGCAACTCAGCTGGACATGCCGTCTTTCGGCGCAGCATTGTAGGATGGCCACACCAGTGCGGCAATTTGCTGGACACCACCTCGGTGCCATCCGAATCTCGGCGCGTTGTGCTGCCTTCGGCCTATTCGCACATCGGTCCGCTACTGACGCCGCCTCACGTGCCAACGGATTTTCTACGCTTTTTGTAGCCCTATGCCGCATAACAGGTCATGTGACTTGTTTATAAAACTTTTCATTGGTTCATTTTACTTTTGGTTTCCTAAAGATGGAAGGCTTGGTCATATGACCTAAAAATAACACTTTTCATTGGTTTAGAACATTTTTTTTCCCCAAACGATGAAAGCCCCACCTTGTTTCTGGATCATTCAGACTGAAGCTGGCGTCAGCATGAGAGCACCACCATCTCGTGGCTCCGTCATGGTCATTCCGCGAGCAATCATGGCAGCCGCTCCCCACCGGAAGCCTGCGGGAGTCGGGGGCCCCCAAGACTTTTGTAGAATCTTCACGGCTGAGGGGACGCTTTTCGAGAATGGAGCCCAAGCCCTAGCAGGCAAGCGTCCGAGTTCCAAGGTGTCCCAGGGCCATTTCAGTGGACCAGGCCCAAAACCGAGGAGCCGTCCGCCATTTTAAGAGCCATGTGGCAGCCGCCTATCGCTGCACTGCAAGAGTGGGAGCAACTCAACAACATGGTGAGCGAGACGCTGTAGCCGCAAGAGCGGGCGCAACTCAGCTAGATGGCCGCCACCTGGGGAGGCCCGTTCACGCCGCCTCCCCCACGCCCGGGCCGCCGCACGCCAATTTTCGGAGCAGCATTGTAGGATACCAAAACCAGTGCGGCAGTTTACTGGACATCACCTGGGTGCCTGTCGTACATGTTGTGTCAGCCATGTGACACTGGACACAGTCCCATCAACATCTCAACGCGTTCTGCTGCCTTGGGACTATTCGCACAACAGACCGCTACTGACGAGGCCTCCCCCCGCACCACCCGGGACGCCCCACGCTGTTTTTCTGTGCTGCATTGTAGGATCCCAAAACCAGCGCGGCACCCAGGCGACATCACCTGGGTGCCGTCCAGAACTCTGCACGTTGTGCTGCCTTGGGACTATTCGCACAAAAGACAGCTTCTAACCATTGTTGCTTTTTGTGTTGAAAAATGTTTAAATGTTGCGTTCGTTATAGTTAATAGTTAATAAAGTTTTATAATCTTACTTTGTTGGAGTGTTATCTATTTTTTTAAAAATGGGTGAATGGGGCCTTGAATCGGGTTATTGTCATGTGTGGGCTTTGGAAGTGTGCTGCTGCAGGATCGGACATTTCAAACTCAAATGCACGTTCTTGTTCTTACCTTTCCGAAGCATGGAGCGCAATAGCAGGCAGAGAAAGGGTGATGCACGTGTTGAACACTACCTGACCTGGCAAGTTGCTGGCAGTGCCCCCCCGCCCGCTCCTAAAAGAGGGCACACACACACCGCCGCCCCGAGTACTTCACAAATCTTTAAAAGACCATGCGCTTGTTCATGAGGCTTAAATGGTTTATCACCTCTTCTAGAACCCCTGCATCGACCCTCTGACGTTTCCTGGAAAAATTACCATGTAACACAATACCAAGCCCTGTCAGCTGAAACCCCCAAGGAATCGTGGGGCATATTATCAAGGGGGTTTATCTCCGCTTTTTTGGCTTTAAAAGCCATGAAAGCGGAGATAAAATTATCTCCCTATTACCAAGCTGTCGCTAACACCAGTTAGTGACAGCTAAAAGGAGATAGCGACCATCTTGGGCCCCGCTTTGCATGTCAGTGATACTTATCACTAATGACATGGAAAGTGGCGTACCAAGATGTTAGCGACTGGAAACCGTCCCTAACATCGCTATCTTCTATTACCAACTTTTGGAGATATTCGCGCTAAGCGCGAATATCTCCAAAATCTAACACCTGCCCTGAGCAGTTCTTAGCCATGTTATCCAATGGGAGGTGGATAACATGGCTAAGAGCATTTGCTCGATAATACATGAATATCGCTGACTTTTCTGCGATAATAGCAAGGTTTATCTGCGATAAAAATCGCCGATGTGCGGCGATAATTTTTGTCTCTAAACAAGTTAGAGACAAAAATTATCGCTAGTTGTTCGTAATATGCCCCCGGGTTTTTGCTTGCAGAAATCGGGAGGCGGGAGACTAGCACTGAAATCAGTAGTCACACGCCTGAATCAGGAGGGTTGGCATGTCTGAATTCTCTACAGCTGGGGCCATAAACTACATCCGCAGGGGTAGGTGATAGCCTGGGACCAGCCTGGCATCTAAAATGGCTGCCGTGCACGACAAAATTGTGGCATTGGAAAAAAGGCAAGATGGCGCAGCCGCTGGAAGAGATGTATCAACATATATGAGCCTCCTCAGCCACCCTCAGGAAACATAGGGGATTAGGATACGTCTCCCGCACCCCCTTATACCTAGTAATTTAATTAACGAAGCACAAAATGGCGAATTCCCGTTTCGCTACCAGTTTGCGGCCCAGTTCGCGGCCCGTGAAGCGCTTCTACCGTGAAAAATCATTTTTTTTTTCTTTTCCCCACGGGACCCTTTAATAACCCCAACAACATTCCTAGGGGGTCAAGAGGGGGATACCTTGCCCCCTTTCATTAAATTCCCCCTTAGTTTTTCACCTCTTCTTCTCTCTCGATCCTACCGAGAGACAAGATGGCGGCCGCTCCGGACTGTCACGCAGCAAAATAAAAAAAAGCTCACGCACAGCCGCTGGAAGAGATGTATCAACATATATCAGCCTCCTCAGCCACCCTCAGGAAACATAGGGGATTAGGATACATCTCCCGCACCCCCTTATACCTAGTAATTTAATTAACGAAGCACAAAATGGCGAATTCCCGTTTCGCTACCAGTTTGCGGCCCAGTTCGCGGCCCGTGAAGCGCTTCTACCGTGAAAAATCATTTTTTTTTCCTTTTCCCCACGGGACCCTTTAATAACCCCAACAACATTCCTAGGGGGTCAAGAGGGGGATACCTTGCCCCCTTTCATTAAATTCCCCTTTCGTTTTTCACCTCTTCTTCTCTCTCGATCCTACCGAGAGACAAGATGGCGGCCGCTCCGGACTGTTTAGAATGTTGACAGACACCGGAGAGCCAATCAGCTTTCTGCGCGCAAAGTTCCGAAACGCGAAAAGTAAGCGGACCGGATCGCTGCCCGGAGCGCTGTTACAGATATATATCTTGATTTAAACGTTAATTTCTCAAAATCCACTGAAGCACATATATTGAGACCTAGCAAAGGCACATCGGGCTACCAGTCCCTACAATTTTGCCAAGTTTCGTGCAAATCCATTCAGCCGTTCGAGCTAAAAGTGAGGCCAACCGCCCTATGGAAAACTCAATGTAAAAAACGTGTTTTGGGACCCCCCTTTTTTCTCAGCCCCCCCTTGACGAAACCCCACCAAATTTCCAGGGGCTGCTCAGACAATTTCCGTCTACAAACGCCAAAGTTATTAGACATAGAATTTTCAGAAATCCCATAGGGAATAAATCCTAACTATATATACCTACTGGCGATAGCCAGTAGGTAATTACCTACTGGCGGTCGCCAGTAGGTATATATAGTTAGGATTTTTTCTCTATGGGATTTTTGAAAATTCTATGTCTAATAACTTTGGCGTTTGTGGACGGAATTGGCTGAAATTTTCAGGAAAATGGAACATTTTGTTTCTGAGCAGCCCCTGACAATTTGGGGGGGTTTCATCAAGGGGGGGCCGAGAAAAAAGGGGGGTCCCAAAACGCATTTTTCCCATGTTAATTTCCATAGGGCGGTTGGCCTCACTTTTAGCTCGAACGGCTGAATGGATTTGCACGAAACTTGGCAAAATTGTAGGGACTGTTAGCCTGATGTGCCTTTGCTAGGTCTCAATATATGTGCTCCAGTGGATTTTGAGTAATTTAGGTTCAAAAAAATATATATATCTGGGCGGAGCCTAACCACACATCTGATCTGATTGGCTGTCAGCACTTCATCCAAGAAGTGTTGGCAGCCATCTTGGGACCAATATACATGATAGCACCTCATTAAAAAGCATTGTAGTTAATAGAGGGTTTTAGGACTTTAGTTACATTATAAATCATTTGTTGATGGTACCATACTCGTTTTAGGAATTGTGGTGGGTTCTAAGGTGATTTTACCATGTGAAAAAACCTTCTGCTGTGATATCATGAATATTGTTTGAAAGAAAACTAATATCTCATGATTTTCCCACAGTGGTTTGGAAGGGGATCTATAAGCTAAACTGAAAGCATATTTTCTGTAAATTCACATTATCTTTCTCAGTCGTGTGAAAATGAAGTCTGACATTCTCAGTAAAACATGTACATCCAACAAGGACAGAGACTGTCAGTTGATTCCTTTGTGTTCTACTGCAGCCTCCTAGAGTGTTCTAAAGAACAACTAGAGCGCTAACAGTCCTACTTATTACAAAGGTATGGCACACCTGAAGCCATCTTGATTGGAATAAAGTGGTAACTCTTAAAACATTTAATTTAAAAAGAAACATGAGGGGGTATATTTTGCCATAGAAAGTATGATTAGTGCTGCAGAATGAAAAATTAGGGCACATTTTGAGTGACTTCTCAAATCCTTTTCTATTTCATTAAAACATTCTGACATGCAGTCTCCCAAAATGGCCACCAGAGACAAAAGAGCCCAAATGTAGCCCAAATATCACCCAGATGTAGCCCAAGTATAGCCCAATGACAGAATGTCCCAGAGTGTTCTAAAGAACAACTAGAGCGCTAACAGTCCTACTTATTACAAAGGTATAGCACACCTGGAGCCATCGTGATGGGAATAAAGTGGTAACTCTTAAGACATTTAATTTAAAAAGGAACAAAATGAGGGGGTATATTATGCAATAGAAGGTATTATTAGTGCTGCAGAAAGAAAAATTAGGGCACATTTTGAGTGACTTTTCAAATCCTCTTCTATTTCATTAAAAAATTCTGACATGCAGTCTCCCAAAATGGCCACCAGAGACATAAGAGCCCAAATGTAGCCCAAATATCACCCAGATGTAGCCCAAGTATAGCCCAATGACAGAATGTCCCAGAGTGTTCTAAAGAACAACTAGAGCGCTAACAGTCCTACTTATTACAAAGGTATGGCACACCTGAAGCCATCTTGATTGGAATAAAGTGGTAACTCCTAAAACATTTAATTTAAAAAGGAACAAAATGAGGGGGTATATTTTGCCATATGAATTATGATTAGTGCTGCAGAAAGAAAAATTAGGGCACATTTTGAGTGACTTCTCAAACCCTCTTCAATTTCATTAAAAAATTCTGACATAGTCTCGCAAGATGGCCACCAGAGACAAAAGAGCCTAAATGTAGCCCAAATATCACCCAGATGTACCCCAAGTATAGCCCAATGACAGAATGTCCCAGAGTGTTCTAAAGAACAACTAGAGCGCTAACAGTCTTACTTATGACAAAAGTATGGCACACCAGAAGCCATCTTGATTGGAATGAAGTGGTAAGTCTGAAAACACTCAATTTAAAAAGGAACAACATGAGGGGGTTAATTTTGCCATAGAAAGTATGATTAGTGCTTCAGAAAGAAAAATTAGGGATCATTTTGAGTGACTTCTCAAATCCTCTTCTATTTCATTAAAAAAATTCTGACATGCAGACTGAAACATGCACTTTGAATACCAGCAGCAGACGTCCCTGGTGAGCAGTAGCTTTACTACAGTGATCTAATGTGCAACTAGAGTGCTAACATTCAGAATTTATGGCAAATGTGTGACACATCTGAATGCCTTCTTGATGGAACCAAAGTAAACAAGCATTGAAAATGCAATAGATCTCGCCCTCGTTTAAGTTAAAGCCATTCTGTTTGTAATGAGGTGGCTTTTTAGCTTTGCTTTTATTAGTGTTTTTTCAACTTTCATGTAAATAACGCACCGTTTTCACCAAATCGACTTTGCCCAAGCACACCCTTCCCTTCGGCCAACAAATCCCAAAAATTCGGCACACCTGCCGATCCACTCTCCCTACAGCTCACCCAAGCCCCGTCCCTCTAGCCCAACTGGAACACCCCAAATTCACCTTCTCCATGCGCACCAAAAACTCCCATTGAATAACATGACAATTCGCTACTCCGCACAAAAATTGCTCTTTAAAGCACTTCCACTGCTCCGATCCGCTTCAAACTTGGCTGAACACTAGTTCCAGCGATTCCCTAACATCTCACCAAAAATCAGCCCAATCCATTCACTGGAACGGGGACGAATTTCAACCCGAATACGCGCCCCCCGCAAACACAAAAAAAGCCATAAAACGGCCGAATCTCGACCAAAAACCGCCAAAATCCCTCAAAACCTTGCCAACACCAATACGCACGAAACTGAACCGGCCCCTCAGCCCTAGGCTCCGGGAACCCTACTTAATTGACCCAAAAGCCCTAAAAAAGCAACATAATACACACGAAAACGCCCTAACAACCCTAAAATGCATATAAGTATATGTATGCATGCATTTATGTTTGTATTTATATAGATATACAGATGATATATGTTTATATATGTATGTATATATATATATTCACTGAAAAAACCATAGGCTATAGACCATATATAGTTAGGAATTAGCATTTACAAAACCTTGAAAATTCACTGAAAAAACCATAGGTTATAGACCATATATAGTTAGGAATTAGCATTTACAAAACCTTGAAAATTCACTGAAAAAACCATAGGTTATAGACCATATATAGTTAGGAATTCGCATTTACAAAACCTTATTTTACTCACACAAAACCATTGAAATTCCATATATAGTTAGTTGCACTAACTATATATCGCGCACCCGCAATCCACTGCTGATGATGTCACATATTACATCATTCATGACATGGTCAGTGACATCACTGATGACATCACTGATGACATCTCAAATGACATCACTGATGACATCACTGATGACAACATCCAGTGACTGTATGTTTCTGTAAAGTTAAAATATGTCTTACATATTGACGAATGAGTGGATGTATAAGTGTCTGGATGAAGGATTTAGTAGGTGCATGACTGACTGTATGAGTGAGTGATTAAATGTGTCTCACTGAGTGCATGGGTTAGTGACTAAACTGTCTTAATTTGTGCATCATTATGTCTGTTGTTCTGTAAACTGTTGCATGTGTTGATAAGTAGCTATATGAGTAACTATATGGGTTATTGATTGGTTGCCCAAGTATTTGTATGGGAGACTGAGTGTGTGTGTGGGTGGCTGGGAAGTGTATGACTCTGTGCATAGATGTGTGAGCAGTTGATTCACTAGATGTATGGTTTCAAAAGTGCATGTGGAAACAGCTGTATGGGCGGTTGACTGTGTGCATGAGTGTATTGGTGAGTGAATGGATATCTCAGTGCTACATGTCAAAGTAAGTACATATGTAAAACACAGTACATGTGAGAGTTGACATATATAAATAACTGTGCATAAGAGCCAGTGAATGTGTGAGTGGCTGTATGGATCATTGTGAACTTGTATCAGGGATTGTATAAGAGAGTTAATATGTGTTAGTATATGTTTGAATAAGTAAAGTTTGTATAACTGTATAGTTGAGGAAATGGAGGTGTGATTGATTCTTTGATTGACTGACTAGGTGTGTGAGTAACTCCATGGATGAGTGACAGTCTGTGAGTGTCTGTTTACACTGATTGTATCTAAGGTTATATTAGAGTCTGAAGAGGTTCATCGTATTATCACATGAATGATATCATCAGTGATGTGATCAGTAATGTCAAATGAGATGTCATCAGTGATGTCATCAGTGATGTCATTTGAGATGTCATCAGTGATGTCATTTGAGATGTCATCAGTGATGTCATCAGTGATGTCACTGACCATGTCATGAATGATGTAATATGTGACATCATCAGCAGTGGATTGCGGGTGCGCGATATATAGTTAGTGCAACTAACTATATATGGAATTTCAATGGTTTTGTGTGAGTAAAATAAGGTTTTGTAAATGCGAATTCCTAACTATATATGGTCTATAACCTATGGTTTTTTCAGTGAATATATATATATATATATTCACTGAAAAAAACATAGGTTTCACACCAGTTATAGTTAGCTGGAAATTTTAGTGATAGAAAACCATTGAAATTCCCACGTTATAGTTAGTCGGACTCACTATAACTTGCGCGTGCAATGCACTGCTGATGACATCTCAAATGACATCACTGATGACATCTCAAATGACGTCACTGATGACATCACTGATGACATCTCATTTGACATTACTGATCACATCACTGATTATATCATTCATGTGATAATACGATGAACCTCTTCAGACTCTAATATAACCTTAGATACAATCAGTGTAAACAGACAGTCACAGACTGTCACTCATCCATGGAGTTACTCACACACCTAGTCAGTTATGCCAAAAATCAATCACACCTCCATTTTCTCAACTATACAGTTATACACACCTTACTTATTCAAACATATACTAACACATATTTACTTTACTCTCTTATACAATCTCTGATACATGTTCACAATGATCCATACAGCCACTCACACATTCACTGGCTCTTATGCACAGTTATTTATAGATGTCAACTCTCACATGTACTGTGTTTTACATATGTACTTAATTTGACATGTAGCACTGAGATATCCATTCACTCACTAATACACTCATGCACAGTCAACCGCCCATACAGCTGTTTCCACATACACTTTTGAATCCATACATATAGTGAATCAACTACTCACACATCTATGTACAGTCACACACCTCCCAGCCACCCATACACACACACTCAGTTTCCCATACAAATACTTGGACAACCAATGAATAACCCATACAGTTACTCATATAGCTACTGATCAACATATGCAGCAGTTTGTAGAACAACAGATATAATGATGCACAAATTAAAACAGTTTAGTCACTAACCCATGCACTCAGTGAGACACATTTATTCACTCACTCATACAGTCAGTCATGCACCTACTAAATCCTTCATCCAGACACTTATACATCCACTCATTCTTCAATATGTAAGACATATTTTAACTTTACAGAAACATACAGTCACTGGATGTTGTCATCAGTGATGTCATCAGTGATGTCATTTGAGATGTCATCAGTGATGTCATCAGTGATGTCACTGACCATGTCATGAATGATGTAATATGTGACATCATCAGCAGTGGATTGCGGGTGCGCGATATATAGTTAGTGCAACTAACTATATATGGAATTTCAATGGTTTTGTGTGAGTAAAATAAGGTTTTGTAAATGCGAATTCCTAACTATATATGGTCTATAACCTATGGTTTTTTCAGTGAATTTTCAAGGTTTTGTAAATGCTAATTCCTAACTATATATGGTCTATAACCTATGGTTTTTTCAGTGAGTTTTCAAGGTTTTGTAAATGCTAATTCCTAACTATATATGGTCTATAACCTATGTTTTTTTCAGTGTATTACCTACTGGCGGTCGCCAGTAGGTATATATAGTTAGGATTTTTTCTCTATGGGATTTTTGAAAATTCTATGTCTAATAACTTTGGCGTTTGTGGACGGAATTGGCTGAAATTTTCAGGAAAATGGAACATTTTGTTTCTGAGCAGCCCCTGACAATTTGGGGGGGTTTCATCAAGGGGGGGCCGAGAAAAAAGGGGGGTCCCAAAACGCATTTTTCCCATGTTAATTTCCATAGGGCGGTTGGCCTCACTTTTAGCTCGAACGGCTGAATGGATTTGCACGAAACTTGGCAAAATTGTAGGGACTGTTAGCCTGATGTGCCTTTGCTAGGTCTCAATATATGTGCTCCAGTGGATTTTGAGTAATTTAGGTTCAAAAAAATATATATATCTGGGCGGAGCCTAACCACACATCTGATCTGATTGGCTGTCAGCACTTCATCCAAGAAGTGTTGGCAGCCATCTTGGGACCAATATACATGATAGCACCTCATTAAAAAGCATTGTAGTTAATAGAGGGTTTTAGGACTTTAGTTACATTATAAATCATTTGTTGATGGTACCATACTCGTTTTAGGAATTGTGGTGGGTTCTAAGGTGATTTTACCATGTGAAAAAACCTTCTGCTGTGATATCATGAATATTGTTTGAAAGAAAACTAATATCTCATGATTTTCCCACAGTGGTTTGGAAGGGGATCTATAAGCTAAACTGAAAGCATATTTTCTGTAAATTCACATTATCTTTCTCAGTCGTGTGAAAATGAAGTCTGACATTCTCAGTAAAACATGTACATCCAACAAGGACAGAGACTGTCAGTTGATTCCTTTGTGTTCTACTGCAGCCTCCTAGAGTGTTCTAAAGAACAACTAGAGCGCTAACAGTCCTACTTATTACAAAGGTATGGCACACCTGAAGCCATCTTGATTGGAATAAAGTGGTAACTCTTAAAACATTTAATTTAAAAAGAAACATGAGGGGGTATATTTTGCCATAGAAAGTATGATTAGTGCTGCAGAATGAAAAATTAGGGCACATTTTGAGTGACTTCTCAAATCCTTTTCTATTTCATTAAAACATTCTGACATGCAGTCTCCCAAAATGGCCACCAGAGACAAAAGAGCCCAAATGTAGCCCAAATATCACCCAGATGTAGCCCAAGTATAGCCCAATGACAGAATGTCCCAGAGTGTTCTAAAGAACAACTAGAGCGCTAACAGTCCTACTTATTACAAAGGTATAGCACACCTGGAGCCATCGTGATGGGAATAAAGTGGTAACTCTTAAGACATTTAATTTAAAAAGGAACAAAATGAGGGGGTATATTATGCAATAGAAGGTATTATTAGTGCTGCAGAAAGAAAAATTAGGGCACATTTTGAGTGACTTTTCAAATCCTCTTCTATTTCATTAAAAAATTCTGACATGCAGTCTCCCAAAATGGCCACCAGAGACATAAGAGCCCAAATGTAGCCCAAATATCACCCAGATGTAGCCCAAGTATAGCCCAATGACAGAATGTCCCAGAGTGTTCTAAAGAACAACTAGAGCGCTAACAGTCCTACTTATTACAAAGGTATGGCACACCTGAAGCCATCTTGATTGGAATAAAGTGGTAACTCCTAAAACATTTAATTTAAAAAGGAACAAAATGAGGGGGTATATTTTGCCATATGAATTATGATTAGTGCTGCAGAAAGAAAAATTAGGGCACATTTTGAGTGACTTCTCAAACCCTCTTCAATTTCATTAAAAAATTCTGACATAGTCTCGCAAGATGGCCACCAGAGACAAAAGAGCCTAAATGTAGCCCAAATATCACCCAGATGTACCCCAAGTATAGCCCAATGACAGAATGTCCCAGAGTGTTCTAAAGAACAACTAGAGCGCTAACAGTCTTACTTATGACAAAAGTATGGCACACCAGAAGCCATCTTGATTGGAATGAAGTGGTAAGTCTGAAAACACTCAATTTAAAAAGGAACAACATGAGGGGGTTAATTTTGCCATAGAAAGTATGATTAGTGCTTCAGAAAGAAAAATTAGGGATCATTTTGAGTGACTTCTCAAATCCTCTTCTATTTCATTAAAAAAATTCTGACATGCAGACTGAAACATGCACTTTGAATACCAGCAGCAGACGTCCCTGGTGAGCAGTAGCTTTACTACAGTGATCTAATGTGCAACTAGAGTGCTAACATTCAGAATTTATGGCAAATGTGTGACACATCTGAATGCCTTCTTGATGGAACCAAAGTAAACAAGCATTGAAAATGCAATAGATCTCGCCCTCGTTTAAGTTAAAGCCATTCTGTTTGTAATGAGGTGGCTTTTTAGCTTTGCTTTTATTAGTGTTTTTTCAACTTTCATGTAAATAACGCACCGTTTTCACCAAATCGACTTTGCCCAAGCACACCCTTCCCTTCGGCCAACAAATCCCAAAAATTCGGCACACCTGCCGATCCACTCTCCCTACAGCTCACCCAAGCCCCGTCCCTCTAGCCCAACTGGAACACCCCAAATTCACCTTCTCCATGCGCACCAAAAACTCCCATTGAATAACATGACAATTCGCTACTCCGCACAAAAATTGCTCTTTAAAGCACTTCCACTGCTCCGATCCGCTTCAAACTTGGCTGAACACTAGTTCCAGCGATTCCCTAACATCTCACCAAAAATCAGCCCAATCCATTCACTGGAACGGGGACGAATTTCAACCCGAATACGCGCCCCCCGCAAACACAAAAAAAGCCATAAAACGGCCAAATCTCGACCAAAAACCGCCAAAATCCCTCAAAACCTTGCCAACACCAATACGCACGAAACTGAACCGGCCCCTCAGCCCTAGGCTCCGGGAACCCTACTTAATTGACCCAAAAGCCCTAAAAAAGCAACATAATACACACGAAAACGCCCTAACAACCCTAAAATGCATATAAGTATATGTATGCATGCATTTATGTTTGTATTTATATAGATATACAGATGATATATGTTTATATATGTATGTATATATATATATTCACTGAAAAAACCATAGGCTATAGACCATATATAGTTAGGAATTAGCATTTACAAAACCTTGAAAATTCACTGAAAAAACCATAGGTTATAGACCATATATAGTTAGGAATTAGCATTTACAAAACCTTGAAAATTCACTGAAAAAACCATAGGTTATAGACCATATATAGTTAGGAATTCGCATTTACAAAACCTTATTTTACTCACACAAAACCATTGAAATTCCATATATAGTTAGTTGCACTAACTATATATCGCGCACCCGCAATCCACTGCTGATGATGTCACATATTACATCATTCATGACATGGTCAGTGACATCACTGATGACATCACTGATGACATCTCAAATGACATCACTGATGACATCACTGATGACAACATCCAGTGACTGTATGTTTCTGTAAAGTTAAAATATGTCTTACATATTGACGAATGAGTGGATGTATAAGTGTCTGGATGAAGGATTTAGTAGGTGCATGACTGACTGTATGAGTGAGTGATTAAATGTGTCTCACTGAGTGCATGGGTTAGTGACTAAACTGTCTTAATTTGTGCATCATTATGTCTGTTGTTCTGTAAACTGTTGCATGTGTTGATAAGTAGCTATATGAGTAACTATATGGGTTATTGATTGGTTGCCCAAGTATTTGTATGGGAGACTGAGTGTGTGTGTGGGTGGCTGGGAAGTGTATGACTCTGTGCATAGATGTGTGAGCAGTTGATTCACTAGATGTATGGTTTCAAAAGTGCATGTGGAAACAGCTGTATGGGCGGTTGACTGTGTGCATGAGTGTATTGGTGAGTGAATGGATATCTCAGTGCTACATGTCAAAGTAAGTACATATGTAAAACACAGTACATGTGAGAGTTGACATATATAAATAACTGTGCATAAGAGCCAGTGAATGTGTGAGTGGCTGTATGGATCATTGTGAACTTGTATCAGGGATTGTATAAGAGAGTTAATATGTGTTAGTATATGTTTGAATAAGTAAAGTTTGTATAACTGTATAGTTGAGGAAATGGAGGTGTGATTGATTCTTTGATTGACTGACTAGGTGTGTGAGTAACTCCATGGATGAGTGACAGTCTGTGAGTGTCTGTTTACACTGATTGTATCTAAGGTTATATTAGAGTCTGAAGAGGTTCATCGTATTATCACATGAATGATATCATCAGTGATGTGATCAGTAATGTCAAATGAGATGTCATCAGTGATGTCATCAGTGATGTCATTTGAGATGTCATCAGTGATGTCATTTGAGATGTCATCAGTGATGTCATCAGTGATGTCACTGACCATGTCATGAATGATGTAATATGTGACATCATCAGCAGTGGATTGCGGGTGCGCGATATATAGTTAGTGCAACTAACTATATATGGAATTTCAATGGTTTTGTGTGAGTAAAATAAGGTTTTGTAAATGCGAATTCCTAACTATATATGGTCTATAACCTATGGTTTTTTCAGTGAATATATATATATATACATGCAAATCCACTCGTACAGAAAGTACAACGCACTCCACACAGATGAAAATCGGACACAATGCCGTCTGCTTGGTCAAATCCTTGGTTTATTTCATAACCACAAGCCAAAACCAACCCTACGCGTTTCGGCGGACAACCGCCTTGCTCACGGGTAAGTGTTGTTGTTTTTCCATAGGTTAAATAAAGTGCATGTGATACATTAAACCAACAACATCAAAAGGGGACAAACGTGCTGTAAGGAGTCGGCCATCTTTCAATGGGTTAGTTACAATGCGTGAAAACATCATTGGATATGCATTAGAGCCAAAGAATAAATATTTCATCAGTATGCCAGCTTAAATTAAACAATGTTCTTTAAAGATAATAACATAATCATGGGATAGAACCTCCTGCGTTTGATACGTTGGAGAGACATAGGACTCGCCTGCCCAAATAATGATGGCATAACGTTTGTGCCAGCTTAAATTAAACAATATTCTTTAAAGATAATAACATAATCATGGGATAGAACCTCCTGTGTTTGATACGTTGGAGAGACATAGGACTTGCCTGCCCAGATAATAATGGCATAACGTTTATAGGAAAACTGGGTACATTAGGGTATTATAATAGCCAAGTGGCATAATGCAATATATAGAAGAATGTATAACCAAGGATAAATGTTTTAAACATATTTAAACATTTGGTGTAAGAAACGTATGAAATTCATGTTTTTCGAAAATCACATATTCTATGCCCAGTGGCAAATTCAAAGACAAAAGGATAAATGCACCCGTCAGGGATAGGACCTAATCCGCATCCTGGTCTTCATAAGTATAAACAATATAGACAAATTAAATAAATTACAAAACCCAAGTGGGTTAGTCCATGATCTTTTTCCACCAAGTCTCTTAGTTTCTATCATTTCCAAGTTCAAGCAATAAATCATATTGTAACATTAACTAACATTCCTTAATATTTTTCGTTTCCCAGTTAGGCAGGCAAATTTCATGTCCATAGATTGTCCATTCCATATATTCGCTGGAGTTCCCAATCTGCAAGAGAAACATCCCTGGCTCATTAAGTATACCAAATTGTTTCATCTATAACCCAAAGTGTGGACATTTCTCCTATTCATCAATTAGTTACGTTAAAAACAAGTGAAACTGTGAATGTTAAAATTACAGCGGAAAACCTTAGACTCAGTATATATATAACAGCATGACAAAGTATTCAAGTGCAGATAGGACAGATCGGTCAGTAGAGCAATGCCCCTTGCCTTAATGCCCATGTTTCCAGAGACAGAACCAGACTAGTTTTGAATATTCCATGTAAGGCCTACTCTCCCAGGAACCATGCCATTTCTTCCTCAGAATTCAGACCTATCGGGATCTTAGACTCTAGATTAAGAATATATTGGGATTCTAGTTGTCTTAGTCTACGGATTCTGTCCCCTCCCCTGTTGCTGGTTGGTATTCTATCCACAACACAGAAACGTAACAGATCCCTATTACTGTGATGGTACTCTTCAAAGTGTCGGGCAATAGGTGAGAGCTTATCTTTATTTTGGATGGCTCTCATATGCTCCAATACACGCTTTTTGGCAGCAAACATGGTGCTGCCCACATATCTCTTGGGGCAGGGACAGGTCAGTATGTAAACACAATGGTCTGAAAGACAGGTTAAGTGTTTTTCAATTGTTTTCTCCACATTTTCCACGGGGTAGAATACTTTCTTAACATTACAGCTATACTTGCATGCCTTGCAGGACATGCATGTAAAGAAGCCCTTAACATCTAATGGAGATTCTTTCTTTTTTACAATATCATTGCTACACAACCTATCTTTGAGAGATTGTCCCTTTCTAAAGGTCACATTAGGAAAATTTTGTATGGCTTCCTCAATGGTAGTTTCAGTTTTCAACACCTGCCAGTGTTTAGCCAAACACTGTCTGACCCTCATGGATCCTGTGTTGTAGGTTGTAATGTATCTGATATTCCTGTCCTCCTGTCTATCATTGGATGAATCTAACAGTTCACCTTGGGAAAATTGGCTGGCCTTCGATCTAGCAAGGCGCACGACCTCTTTATTATATCCTCGCTCCACAAATCTATCCGTCATGAGGTTGCATTCTTTTTCAAAATCAGCATTGGTTTTACAATTCCTTCGGGCCCGAAGGAATTCCCCATAGGGGATGCTGCGAATGAGCGAGGGAGGATGGCTGCTGGCTGCGTGCAAAAGTGTATTGCCCGCCGTTTCCTTCCTAAATAAGGTAGTCACCAATTTATTGTCTGACACAGTTATCTCTAGGTCTAGAAATTTGGCATTAGTCTTGCTTGTGGTGTGTTCAAATTTTAAATTCCAGTCATTATCATTGAGACTTCCCACAAATGACTCGGCCAAGTCTGCGCTGCCATTCCAAATTAGGAATAAATCATCAATGTATCGCAGCCACAATACCACATGGCTGCGATACAGATGATGTCTCATGGGCACTGCCTGCTCCCATCTGCCCATGAATAGATTGGCAAAACTGGGAGCAAAGCAAGTGCCCATGGCAGTGCCCTGCTTCTGTCTGTAAAAGTTCCCATCAAACACAAAAAAATTATTTTCAAGACAAAAATAAATCATCTGAACAATCATCGCACTGTGCTCCAGGAAAGAGATAGATCTGGATTTCAAGTAGTGTTCACAGGCTTTTGCACCATCCTCATGTTTGATTGAAGTGTACAAACTGCACACATCAAGTGTTATCAGCAGGAAATTTTCATTCCAAGTGACATTTTCTATTTTCTTCAAAAAGTCACGGCTGTCCTTCAAATAGGATGGTAGTGTCTCAACGTATTGGCGTAAATAAAAGTCAATATATTTAGAACTGTTTTCTAACAGTGAGTTCATGGAGGAGACTATGGGTCTCCCTGGTGGTCTAGTTGGATTTTTGTGCAGCTTAGGCAACAGGTACAGTATCGCAATTTTGGGGTTTCTATTTAAAAGGAATGCATATCCGTCATACTCCAACAGTCCATGTTTATGCCATTCTTTCAGCTTGCCATAGTAAGTGTTGTTGGACTCCTCAATAAGGGATTTTGGTACTGTTTCATAGCATTCCTGATTACTTAATTGGTTACACCCCTCAGCAATGTAATCTGATAAGTTCTGGACTACCACATTTCCACCCTTATCACTCTGGCGTATCACTATATTAGTGTCTTGTTTGAGCGACTTAATGGCCAGTCTTTGGGCTTTAGTCAAGTTGTCCTTTGACCACATTTTACTTTTGGCCATGTTTTTCAAATCTTTTATGACCAAATCTTCAAAGGTGTCTATACCACTAGATGGTACCACTGGGTTAAAGGTGGATTTAGATTTAAAGTTATTGCAGCTGCTCAGATTTGTTTTATATCCCAACACCTGGGCATCAATGGGTGGTAAGTCAGGATTATCACGTTCTAGTTCCTCGAGAGCCATTAGTGTTTCTACTTCATTGATGGTCTCTATTACAGGAACCTCTGTTTTAGAACCCTTATTAGTGTTGCCCCCCTTCGCTTTTAGTTTGTTCCATTTGTGGAGGCGGAGTTTTCGTAGGAAACAAAATAGGTCAACACGTTCTCGATGATAAGAGAACTGATTAGTGGGACAAAAGGATAAACCAAATTGCAGAACATCAAACTCATCATCAGTTAGAATATGATTTGATAAATTTACCACATTGTTGATGTTCATTTTCCACGTCGTATATAAACATATATCATCTGTATATCTATATAAATACAAACATAAATGCATGCATACATATACTTATATGCATACAGATGCATGTTATTTACATGAAAGTTGAAAAAACACTAATAAAAGCAAAGCTAAAAAGCCACCTCATTACAAACAGAATGGCTTTCACTTAAACGAGGGCGAGATCTATTGCATTTTCAATGCTTGTTTACTTTGGTTCCATCAAGAAGGCATTCAGATGTGTCACACATTTGCCATAAATTTTGAATGTTAGCACTCTAGTTGCACATTAGATCACTGTAGTAAAGCTACTGCTCACCAGGGACGTCTGCTGCTGGTATTCAAAGTGCATGTTTCAGTCTGCATGTCAGAATTATTTTTAATGAAATAGAAGAGGATTTGAGAAGTCACTCAAAATGATCCCTAATTTTTCTTTCTGAAGCACTAATCATACTTTCTATGGCAAAATTAACCCCCTCATGTTGTTCCTTTTTAAATTGAGTGTTTTCAGACTTACCACTTCATTCCAATCAAGATGGCTTCAGGTGTGCCATACCTTTGTAATAAGTAAGACTGTTAGCGCTCTAGTTGTTCTTTAGAATACTCTGGGACATTCTGTCATTGGGCTATACTTGGGCTACATCTGGGTGATATTTGGGCTACATTTGGGCTCTTTTGTCTTTGGTGGTCATTTTGGGAGACTGCATGTCAGAATTTTTTAATGAAATAGAAGAGGATTTGAGAAGTCACTCAAAATGTGCCCTAATTTTTCATTCTGCAGCACTAATCATACTTTCTATGGCAAAATATACCCCCTCATGTTGTTTCTTTTTAAATTAAATGTTTTAAGAGTTACCACTTTATTCCAATCAAGATGGCTTCAGGTGTGCCATACCTTTGTAATGAGTAGGACTGTTAGCGCTCTAGTTGTTCTTTAGAACACTCTGGGACATTCTGTCATTGGGCTATACTTGGGCTACATCTGGGTGATATTTGGGCTACATTTGGGCTCTTTTGTCTCTGGTGGCCATTTTGGGAGACTGCATGTCAGAATGTTTTAATGAAATAGAAAAGGATTTGAGAAGTCACTCAAAATGTGCCCTAATTTTTCATTCTGCAGCACTAATCATACTTTCTATGGCAAAATATACACCCTCATGTTGTTTCTTTTTAAATTAAATGTTTTAAGAGTTACCACTTTATTCCAATCAAGATGGCTTCAGGTGTGCCATACCTTTGTAATAAGTAGGACTGTTAGCGCTCTAGTTGTTCTTTAGAACACTCTAGGAGGCTGCAGTAGAACACAAAGGAATCAACTGACAGTCTCTGTCCTTGTTGGATGTACATGTTTTACTGAGAATGTCAGACTTCATTTTCACATGACTGAGAAAGATAATGTGAATTTACAGAAAATATGCTTTCAGTTTAGCTTATAGATCCCCTTCCAAACCACTGTGGGAAAATCATGAGATATTAGTTTTCTTTCAAACAATATTCATGATATCACAGCAGAAGGTTTTTTCACATGGTAAAATCACCTTAGAACCCACCACAATTCCTAAAACGAGTATGGTACCATCAACAAATGATTTATAATGTAACTAAAGTCCTAAAACCCTCTATTAACTACAATGCTTTTTAATGAGGTGCTATCATGTATATTGGTCCCAAGATGGCTGCCAACACTTCTTGGATGAGGTGCTGACAGCCAATCAGATCAGATGTGTGGTTAGGCTCCGCCCAGATATATATCTTTTTTTGAACCTAAATTACTCAAAATCCACTGGAGCACATATATTGAGACCTAGCAAAGGCACATCGGGCTAACAGTCCCTACAATTTTGCCAAGTTTCGTGCAAATCCATTCAGCCGTTCGAGCTAAAAGTGAGGCCAACCGCCCTATGGAAATTAACATGGGAAAAACGTGTTTTGGGACCCCCCTTTTTTCTCGGCCCCCCCTTGATGAAACCCCCCCAGATTGTCAGGGGCTGCTCAGAAACAAAATGTTCCATTTTCCTGAAAATTTCTGCCAATTCCGTCCGCAAACGCCAAAGTTATTAGACATAGAATTTTCAAAAATCCCATAGAGAAAAAATCCTAACTATATATACCTACTGGCGACCGCCAGTAGGTAATATATATATATATATATATATATATATATATATATATATATATATATATATATATATATTCACTGAAAAAATCATAGGTTATAGACCATATATAGTTAGGAATTTGCATTTACAAAACCTTATTTTACTCACACAAAACCATTGAAATTCCATATATAGTTAGTTGCACTAACTATATAGCGCGCACCCGCAATCCACTGCTGATGATGTCACATATTACATCATTCATGACATGGTCAGTGACATCACTGATGACATCACTGATGACATCTCAAATGACATCACTGATGACATCTAAAATGACATCACTGATGACATCACTGATGACATCTCATTTGACATTACTGATGACATCACTGATGATATCATTCATGTGATAATACGATGAACCTCTTCAGACTCTAATATAACCTTAGATACAATCAGTGTAAACAGACACTCACAGACTGTCACTCATCCATGGAGTTACTCACACACCTAGTCAGTCATGCAAAGAATCAATCACACCTCCATTTCCTCAACTATACAGTCATACAAACTTTACTTATTCAAACATATACTAACACATATTTACTCTCTTATACAATCCCTGATACAAGCTCACAATGATCCATACAGCCACTCACACATTCACTGGCTCTTATGCACAGTTATTTATATATGTCAACTCTCACATGTACTGTGTTTTACATATGTACTTACTTTGACATGTAGCACTGAGATATCCATTCACTCACCAATACACTCATGCACACAGTCAACCGCCCATACAGCTGTTTCCACATGCACTTTTGAAACCATACATCTAGTGAATCAACTGCTCACACATCTATGCACAGAGTCATACACCTCCCAGCCACCCACACACACACTCAGTCTCCCATACAAATACTTGGGCAACCAATCAATAACCCATATAGTTACTCATATAGCTACTTATCAACACATGCAGCAGTTTACAGAACAACAGACATAATGATGCACAAATTAAGACAGTTTAGTCACTAACCCATGCACTCAGTGGGACACATTTAATCACTCACTCATACAGTCAGTCATGCACCTACTAAATCCTTCATCCAGACACTTATACATCCACTCATTCTTCAATATGTAAGACATATTTTAACTTTACAGAAACATACAGTCACTGGATGTTGTCATCAGTGATGTCATTTGAGATGTCATCAGTGATGTCATCAGTGATGTCACTGACCATGTCATGAATGATGTAATATGTGACATCATCAGCAGTGGATTGCGGGTGCGCGATATATAGTTAGTGCAACTAACTATATATGGAATTTCAATGGTTTTGTGTGAGTAAAATAAGGTTTTGTAAATGCGAATTCCTAACTATATATGGTCTATAACCTATGATTTTTTCAGTGAATTTTCAAGGTTTTGTAAATGCTAATTCCTAACTATATATGGTCTATAACCTATGGTTTTTTCAGTGAATTTTCAAGGTTTTGTAAATGCTAATTCCTAACTATATATGGTCTATAGCCTATGGTTTTTTCAGTGAATATATATATATATACATACATATATAAACATATATCATCTGTATATCTATATAAATACAAACATAAATGCATGCATACATATACTTATATGCATACAGATGCATGTTATTTACATGAAAGTTGAAAAAACACTAATAAAAGCAAAGCTAAAAAGCCACCTCATTACAAACAGAATGGCGTTAACTTAAACGAGGGCGAGATCTATTGCATTTTCAAAGCTTGTTTACTTTGGTTCCATCAAGAAGGCATTCAGATATGTCACACATTTGCCATAAATTCTGAATGTTAGCACTCTAGTTGCACATTAGATCACTGTAGTAAAGCTACTGCTCACCAGGGACGTCTGCTGCTGGTATTCAAAGTGCATGTTTCAGTCTGCATGTCAGAATTTTTTTAATGAAATAGAAGAGGATTTGAGAAGTCACTCAAAATGATCCCTAATTTTTCTTTCTGAAGCACTAATCATACTTTCTATGGCAAAATTAACCCCCTCATGTTGTTCCTTTTTAAATTGAGTGTTTTCAGACTTACCACTTCATTCCAATCAAGATGGCTTCTGGTGTGCCATACTTTTGTCATAAGTAAGACTGTTAGCGCTCTAGTTGTTCTTTAGAACACTCTGGGACATTCTGTCATTGGGCTATACTTGGGGTACATCTGGGTGATATTTGGGCTACATTTAGGCTCTTTTGTCTCTGGTGGCCATCTTGGGAGACTGTATGTCAGAATTTTTTAATGAAATTGAAGAGGGTTTGAGAAGTCACTCAAAATGTGCCCTAATTTTTCTTTCTGCAGCACTAATCATAATTCATATGGCAAAATATACCCCCTCATTTTGTTCCTTTTTAAATTAAATGTTTTAAGAGTTACCACTTTATTCCAATCAAGATGGCTTCAGGTGTGCCATACCTTTGTAATAAGTAGGACTGTTAGCGCTCTAGTTGTTCTTTAGAACACTCTGGGACATTCTGTAATTGGGCTATACTTGGGCTACATCTGGGTGATATTTGGGCTACATTTGGGCTCTTTTGTCTCTGGTGGCCATTTTGGGAGACTGCATGTCAGAATTTTTTAATGAAATAGAAGAGGATTTGAAAAGTCACTCAAAATGTGCCCTAATTTTTCTTTCTGCAGCACTAATAATATCTTCTATTGCATAATATACCCCCTCATTTTGTTCCTTTTTAAATTAAATGTTTTAAGAGTTACCACTTTATTCCCATCACGATGGCTCCAGGTGTGCTATACCTTTGTAATACGTAGGACTGTTAGCGCTCTAGTTGTTCTTTAGAACACTCTGGGACATTCTGTCATTGGGCTATACTTGGGCTACATCTGGGTGATATTTGGGCTACATTTGGGCTCTTTTGTCTCTGGTGGCCATTTTGGGAGACTGCATGTCAGAATGTTTTAATGAAATAGAAAAGGATTTGAGAAGTCACTCAAAATGTGCCCTAATTTTTCATTCTGCAGCACTAATCATACTTTCTATGGCAAAATATACCCCCTCATGTTGTTTCTTTTTAAATTAAATGTTTTAAGAGTTACCACTTTATTCCAATCAAGATGGCTTCAGGTGTGCCATACCTTTGTAATAAGTAGGACTGTTAGCGCTCTAGTTGTTCTTTAGAACACTCTGGGACATTCTGTCATTGGGCTATACTTGGGCTACATCTGGGTGATATTTGGGCTACATTTGGGCTCTTTTGTCTCTGGTGGCCATTTTGGGAGACTGCATGTCAGAATGTTTTAATGAAATAGAAGTAGGTAAGATATATATATATATATATATATATATATATATATATATATTACCTACTGGCGGTCGCCAGTAGGTATATATAGTTAGGATTTTTTCCCTATGGGATTTCTGAAAATTCTATGTCTAATAACTTTGGCGTTTGTGGACGGAATCGGCTGAAATTTTCAGGAAAATGGCACATTTTGTTTCTGAGCAGCTCCTGGAAATTTGGGGGGGGGTCGTCAAGGGGGGGCCGAGAAAAAAGGGGGGTCCCAAAACGCGTTTTTCCCATGTTAATTTCCATAGGGCGGTTGGACTCACTTTTAGCCCGAACGGCTGAATGGATTTCCACGAAACTTGGCAAAATTGTAGGGACTGTTAGCCCGATGTGCCTTTGCTAGGTCTCAATATATGTGCTTTAGTGGATTTTGAGAAATTAACGTTTAAATCAAGATATATATCTGTAACAGCGCTCCGGGCAGCGATCCGGTTAGCGAACTTTTCGCGTATCGGAACTTTGCGATGCGAAGCTGATTGGCCCTCCGGTGTCTGTCAACATTCTAAACAGTCCGGAGCGGCCGCCATCTTGTCTCTCGGTAGGATCGAGAGACAAGAGGAGGCAAAAACAAAGGGGGAAATTACCATAAGGGGGCATAGTAGATCCTCGTTGACCCCCTAGGTTTTATGTGGAGGTTTTAAAAGGGCCCAGGAGGGTCAAAAAAAAAAATTTTTTTTTTTTTTGCGTGATAAGCGTCAAGTTCGCGAACCGGAAAGCGTTCTGGGCAGCGTACTATAAGGATAAAAGAATGATAGACTTTTCTAATACTGTATGTTAATTATATGTTGTTTTTGTTCGGTTTTTTTTTAATTTATTTATTTATTTTGATTATAAAAAAAATTATGGGTCAGAATTTTCATAGTTCATTAAAACTTCCAGCATTACATCATCTGGAATCTCCTCAAACATGCATGTTTCTATGTCTTGTAAGCTTTCAATAAATTGTTCATCAAAAGATTCATCCATAAAATCTTCATCCAAATTTTCTTCAGTTAAAATCTCTTCTGTTGTAATGTCGAAGGAAACATTGATTTTTTTCGTGCTCCCCTTCCATTTTTTTGCTGTAAATTGCATAAAAAAATAATTATATTAGAAGAGTTAGGGCACTGTTGGGTTTAAGTTCAGACATGTAGTTCTGTTTTTTTAACAGTGAAGTTAAAGTAAGTAAATTCATAATTATAGCAGAGAAGTGTAAGTCAATCAATAAATATAACAGAGGAGCTTATCTGTATCTATAACTATAGCAGGGGGACAGTAAATAATTATCAAAAAACGTTTTTACAAATTAATTTAAAGTGCCACTTACAAATTATCAATTTACTTTACAGGGATGTGAAAAGGCTCTTGAAATGTAGTTCAGGAAGTAGCAGTGAAAATGGCTGTGTTTCCTTCTCTTCCTTTATATATATTCAGGTATATAACCAATCAAATGTCAGGTAATAAAAATTGAAAATGAAAGTGAAATTTTCATTGGTTGTCAATTCCAATACTTTAGATGTGTTTTGTGAAGTAATTTACCTCAGGGTATTTAGATAGGTCTACAGGCTAAATGGCTAAATGAAATTTCAATCAAATTTGTGAGAATGAAAGGGATTGTTATGTAGTATGAGCTAATCTATATTTGGTGAGAGTGTCTCTAGTCGTTTTTCTGTAAATTACTTTCCCACCTTTTTTTAGGACCGCTTTCTGGAAAGCGGCCCGGTTAGCGAACCTTAAGCGTCACGGGAGTCCACCATTTTGTGTTTCGGTCAGTTTAAGATACAAGATGGAGGGCAAATAATGTTTAGAATGGGTAGAAGGGGTCATGGTAGACTTATCTTGACCCCCTAGGTTTTCCGAGGGTGGCTGAGGAGGCTTATATGTGCGGAAAAAAAACATTTAAAAAAAAAAATTCCGCGAGGTTAGCTTTCGGTTAGCGAACCGGGTAGCGCCCCGGGGAGCGTAATTTGTGGAAAATTAGTGAAAAAAGTTAGAAAAAAATAATAATTGTGAGTGATCAGATGAAGAGTAGCTCTGAGAAGAGCTTTTGGGTTTATGGTACATTTAGGTACTTATAAGTAGGTACCAATGCACAGTCTTAAATTCAGAATGAAAATTCTGTTGCCCTCATCTGAGAAGTGAACTCCATCTCCTCTGTAGATATCTTGCATGTAGTAACGCAAGTTATTGTTGTATAGGGAGCCCATTCCATGGTCTCTCATGAAAGCTGAAACAGATTTGTTTACATGCTTCCTCGCTTTCTCAATTTGTGGAGAAAATTGGTTGGACCACCTCCATTTCTGTCTTTGGCATATATTGGAATATACCAAGGCAGTTTGAGGAAAAAGTGCCATTAATTGCTCAAAGGTGTCCTTTAAAAGCATTTCCAGACCTACCCCTGTCAAAGTGCCCAAATCAGTACCTCCACAGTGCACTATTAACAGGTCAGGTTTTGGCAAATGCATAAAGGTTTTCACCATTGGTATCAATTGGTGACATTTTAATCCTCTTTGGCCCAACCACTTAATTTCCACATCTTGTAAATTGAGGTTGTGTAAATTTCTGTTCTCAGCATACCTTTGAGCCCAGTGGATGTAACTATGTCCAACAATCCAGACCTTAAACATGGTGGGAGAAGGTTGGGCTGCAGTCAGATGAAGTGTGGTAATGAAAGGGCAGTTGAAACAGTAGGAGTTTGTAAAGAAAAAAAACTGTGGATTTCCAATGCTAATGATTCATTAGCAGTGATTGTTGCATTTCCATTTCTGAAAACAGAAAGTTAGGGTGCATGGATGTGTTCTTTGAAAGATGTAATTTGAATGGTCAAGGAAGAAACTTTTAATGAAAGATTGCACTGGATACGCAGGTGCACTGAGAGTTCAGAGTTCAATTGAAACATTGTTGTGTGAAGTTGCAAACATGAGAGGTCTTCCAGGAGGTCGTTGCTATGGAAAAAAGGCAGAGAGGGCAGAGGGGGGAAGGGTTTTGATTTGAAAAAAGTGAGGGAAGAGTTATGATTGGCTAATATGAGAGATGTGTGAAATGAATATCTGTATTTCTGTGCTTTCAATAGCTGCAGACTCTGGAGTGCATCCTTTTTCTTCTGCTGAAGACAATTTGGTGTATTTCTGAGACTGTTTTCAAAACTCAAAAAGTATTTGCTAAGGTGAGAAAAGATTTATTTATTTTAGATAGAGAATAGTATGAATTAAGGAGAAAATGATGAAGAAAGCTGTGTTTTTAAACTGTGGCTTTGTCTGTAGTGATATAGAAATAGATTTTGTTACTTTGAGAAATTGTAATTGCATATTCGGTGTAGCATTCTGGAATGCAGTAATACAAGTTATTGTTGTATATGAAGCCCATTCCATGGTCTTTTATGTAAGCTGAAACAGATATGTTGTTTTTAAAAACCATTTTTGAAATCAATTACATTTCTGGATATGTACTGCTAGAGCTTCATAGGTTGTTTTGGGTCATATTTATAAGGCATTTGAGTGTCTTTGATGTTATTTTTTCCTTTTTAAATGGAAAGCATTCCTCATGGGGCAAGTGTCTTGTAAATACGCTCCCACCTGCGCTTGGCAAATTTAGATTTTGATTATGGGAGTTACATAGCCATGTTAATAATGTCGAAAAAATGGTGCTAGGGCATTCCAGAAAACGCTTTCATGTGTCTCAAGGACATTTTCAGTCATTTCCTCTTGAACGCAGGTATACAATTGATTTATATGCTGTGTTTAAAAACGATTCTTTTCTATGATGTTATTTTTTTCTTTTTAAATGGAAAGCGTTCCTCATGGGGCCCTGAGCAGTTCTTAGTCATGTTATTTAATGGGAGGTGGATAACATGGCTAAGAGCATTTGGTGGATAATGCATGAATATCGCTGACTTTTCAGCGATATTCATGCATTGCGGCCGTTTTTTTTCGCATTTGCGAGCAGTTCTTAGCCATGTTATCCAATGGGAGGTGGATAACATGGCTAAGAGCATTTGCTGGATAATGCATGAATATCGCTGACTTTTCAGCGATATTCAGGGCCGGACTGACTACCGGGCAGTTTGGAATGCTGCCGAGCTGGGGGCTCATTTCACAGCGGTGGGGGCTGATTTCGTTCATGGAAACCTGCGTGTGCTTTCGAAATAATGAAAGCAAAACGAATTTTGTTTAGTACACGCAGGCCCCCATCAGCCAAATCAGTCCCCAGCTCAGCAGCATTCCAAACTGCCCGGTAGCCAGTCCGGCCCTGGTGATATTCATGCATTGCGGCCGTTTTTTATCGCATTTGCGATAAACCTTGCTAAGGAGAAAATGATGAAGAAAGCTGTGTTTTTAAACTGTGGCTTTGTCTGTAGTGATATAGAAATAGATTTTGTTACTTTGAGAAATTGTAATTGCATATTGGGTGTAGCATTCTGGCATGCAGTAACACAAGTTATCGTTGTATATGAAGCCCATTCCATGGTCTCTTATGTAAGCTGAAACAGATATGTTGTTTTTAAAAACCATTTTTGAAATCAATTACATTTCTGGATATGTACTGCTAGAGCTTCATAGGTTGTTTTGGGTCATATTTATAAGGCATTTGAGTGTCTTTGATGTTATTTTTTCCTTTTTAAATGGAAAGCATTCCTCATGGGGCAAGTGTCTTGTAAATACGCTCCCACCTGCGCTTGGCAAATTTAGATTTTGATTATGGGAGTTACATAGCCATGTTAATAATGTCCAAAAAATGGTGCTAGGGCATTCCAGAAAACGCTTTCATGTGTCTCAAGGACATTTTCAGTCATTTCCTCTTGAATGCAGGTATACAATTGATTTATATGTTGTGTTTAAAAACGATTCTTTTCTATGATGTTATTTTTTCCTTTTTAAATGGAAAGCGTTCCTCATGGGGCCCTGAGCAGTTCTTAGCCATGTTATCCAATGGGAGGTGGATAACATGGCTAAGAGCATTTGCTGGATAATGCATGAATATCGCTGACTTTTCAGCGATATTCATGCATTGCGGCCGTTTTTTATCGCATTTACGATAAACCTTGCTAATAGCAAGGTTTATCTGCGATAAAAATCGCTGATGTGCGGCGATAATTTTTGTCTCTAAACAAGTTATCGCTAGTTGTTGGTAATATGCCCCCGGGTTTTTGCTTGCAGGAATCGGGAGGCGGGAGAGTACCACTGAAATCAGTAGTCTGACGCCTGAATCGGGAGGGTTGGCATGTCTGGATTCTCTACAGCTAGGGCCATAAAGTACATCCGCAGGGCTAGGTGATAGCCTGGGACCAGCCTGGAATGTAAAATGGCTGCCGTGCACGACAAAATTGTGGCATTGTAAAAAAGGCAAGATGGCGCAGACAATGTTTATCAATAAGGATTCATTTATAACAAAATACTTTATCGCACTGACAAATTGATGGTCAACACTTCCTGATTTCCTTCGAATCGAACGTTAACAGACGTGACGCAGCAAAAAAGAAAAAAAAGCTCACCCACAGCCGCTGGAAGACATGTATCAACATATATGAGCCTCCTCAGCCACCCTCAGAAAATATAAGGGATTAGGATACGTCTCCCGCACCCCCTTATACCTAGTAATTTAATTAAAACGAAGCAGAAAATGGTCTCCCGCACCCCCTTATACCTAGTAATTTAATTAAAACGAAGCACAAAATGGCGAATTCCCGTTTCGCTACCAGTTTGCGGCCCAGTTCGCGGTTCGGGAAGCGCTTCTACCGTGAAAAATATATATTTTTTTATTTTCCCCACGGGACCCTTTAAAAATCCCAACAACATTCCTAGGGGGTCAAGCGGGGAATACCTTGCCCCCTTTCATTAAATTCCGCCTTCGTTTTTCACCTCTTCTTCTCTCTCGATCCTACCGAGAGATAAGATGGCGGCCGCTCCGGACTGTTTAGAATGTTGACAGCAGGGCCGGACTGACTACCGGGCAGTTTGGAATGGTGCCGAGCTGGGGGCTCATTTCACAGCGGTGGGGGCTGATTTCGTTCATGGAAACCTGCGTGTGCTTTCGAAATAATGAAAGCAAAACGAATTTTGTTTAGTACACGCAGGCCCCCATCAGCGAAATTAGTCCCCAGCTCAGCAGCATTCCAAACTGCCCGGTAGCCAGTCCGGCCCTGGTTGACAGACACCGGGGAGCCAATCAGCTTCGCATCGCAAAGTTCCGTTTCGCAGGTGGGAGCGTATTTACAAGAAACTTGCACCATGAAGAACGCTTTCCATTTAAAAAGGAAAAATAACATCATACACACTCATATGCCTTATAAATATGACCCAAAACAACCTAAGAAGCTTTAGCAGTACATATCCAGAAATGTAATTGATTTCAAATAATGACTTACTTCATTGGTAGGCCTTCACATGTATTATCTCCTTTGTTTTCTTAAGTGAAAATCTTATCTGCAACCATGTGTTGGCCTCACCTTAAATAAACAAAACAGGCGATGGACTGAATGAGGATCAATGACACACATTCACCCCAGTCCAAAGATCTGGGCCTAAACAAACCTTTACATAGGCCACACCTTATCGTCATCCTGAATTAATCATTTAAAATATTAGGGAGAGATTTATGATTGTTGTATGCCTGTTTTGTAGCACTCTGTGTCATTTTTGTGATGCAGTGCTGGTGCAAAAGATTTGCTATGTTAAATAATAAGTAGGGCATTAAGTTTTTGATGACTGTTATTCATTTACTGTTTGGTAATAGTGGTTATTAACATTTTTTATTATATTTTTCCACAGATTCAACTGCAGATTTTTTCATATTTTGAAAAATGCCTACGAAAAATAGAATTAGAAAGGCTAGAAAACGTCAAAGACAGCAGGATGATGTTTTATTGCAGCAGTCCTCTTCCCCAAATACTTATCAAAACACCAAGAAAGCTCCGGGTAAGAGCCCAAAATCATTCTTAAAAAATATTTTTAGTAAAAAAAGTATTTATCGCAAAAATGTTTCAGTTCAGAAAAAGAAGAGTAATTTAAATGGAAAGGAAAGACCCATCAAAAATGTTACTGGTAGAGGAAGAGATAACTCTGTGCATGATAGTAGAAGGAAAGAATAGTTTAGGGACATTCGAAAACGAATGTTCCGTAACAGGATAATAGTTAATTTATTAAAAAATATTAAGAAATGCAAACAGAAAGTGGCATTTTATAAGAAGAAGAAAAATGTAGAGAAAATTATTGATCATGCTTTTGAAATTAAGCGAAAGTTGTTTATTTTGGTAATCAATAGAATTAGGAAACTAAGCAAGGTAATTTCTGATTTCAAAACAAACAGTAGATGGAAGAGAGTAGTAAATCGTAGTAACTTTTGTGAAGTTTTTTCCGGAGAATGGATGCATAGTTCAAGTTCTGAGGCATTTTTTAATGAGGAGAGTTATTTTCAGGATAATGATTTGGTGTTTGCAGTTGACACCAGTGGTCGAGCTTATGAAGTGAAGGATGGTTGTCCAGTTGAAAAAGAAAAACTTGTGACAACAGAGACAGAAGAGGCGCTAAGTGATGAGGTTTTAGGAAGACGTCCTAAGGGTCCTGTGTACATTTGGAAGTGTAGTTCTATTGGCAGTGTGCGACAGGTTTCCATCAATTTGCTTTGTGATTTTATACGGACATTTAATAAGAAAAGTTTGAAGCAGAAAATGAAGTTGTTGCAAGATTTAGATCCTTGCAGAGTGAGACAAATGACAGGTTTGCGTGGTCATTCACTGGCTTGTCTTTCCAGGAGAGTATGCCAGAGTGTTTTTCATCATTTCAGGATGCTAGCAGTGCATCATAATAAAGTGAGAAAATTAGTGAGAATGTTGTATTATGCTAAGAGTCCAGCAATTATGCTTAAACAATTATGTGCTGCTCTTTTGCATGGTTCTGAAATAGATGTGAAGAATATTTGTGAAGAAATTGAGTTTTGTTACTTTAGTAGTAAAGATGAGAATGTTCAAATTGACCCTGAAGTAGAGGGTAATGTTGAAGATAATGTACAGGTTTCCAGTACAGATAATTTTCAGAAGGAAATTGCCACGTTTCAGATCAAATCAAGTGAGAGGCCTAATTTCACTTGTGTATGTTGTCGACGCACTTATTATAAGAATCAGACTAAGGTAGTGGATTTATATGCAAAAAGTGAAAGGGAAAATAATAGTGAATGGAAGGATTTTGCCACATACTTGATGGTAGAAAATTATTTTGATTTGGGATCGGATCAACGTGTGTGTACTTTTTGTTGTAATAAATTAAACCAAAACCAGATGCCTGCTAGGGCAGTTCATAATAATCTGGAATTGGTTGAGATTCCTTCTGAATTGAAGGATTTAAATACTTATGAATCTATTTTGATTCAAAGTATCCATCCCTTTCAGGCTATTGTAAGAATGGAGCCAAAGACAGGGAAGTTGCCTCCAGCAGATTTACAGAGAGGATTAAAGGGAAGAGTTGTTTATTTGCCTCTAGATTTGAACAAAAACATTAACACAATTGGAATAGAAAAAGTGGAAGAGGAACCTCTGGTTATCTTGGTTAATGGGGTTCCGACAAAGAATAAGAAAATATGGCAAGATTTAGTGGATGTTAGGAAAGTCAAAAAGGCAACAGTGTATTTGAAGAAAAATAATAAGTACTATAAGAATGTATATGTTGCAGAAGAGGAAGTAAGTGATGAAGAGGATAGCGATTTGTGTGCTGGCCAAATTGAGAAAGTAGAGGCCTCTAAAAGTGAAGAAATATATGAACATTATGGTGTTCATCCTTTGCATTCCAAGGAAGTCATGGGGAATGCTATTGAGTTGTTTCAAATGAAACAAGCCAAAGGGAGTCCCATTAGTGTTTGGGAGGAAAGTTTGGAAGCTCGGTGTTTCCCACAGCTATTTCCCACAGGTCGAGGAGGAAGATATGATGAGCGATCTCATCAAATTCCTGCGTCTGAATACCGGACTTTACGATTGTATGCAGAAGATCCTAGGTTTCGTCAATGCATTCCCTATTTGTTTCATCTCCTGTTTGAAAGCGATCTGTCTGGACTGTCATATGCAGTGAACCACATCTTAAAAAGTGGTATACAGATGCGAAATATCTCGGCAAGGGACTTTATGCATAAAGTCAATGTCCAAGACAGTATTTTGGATTCTCACTTAATTAATCTCATGGCGTGTCAGCGTGGTACTAATGAGTACTGGTACCGTCGTCATGGTGATTTAAAATGTATGCTGAGGAACTTAGGAACTCCGACATGGTTCCTCACTCTGAGCTGTGCCGAGTATGGCTGGGAAGACTTACTTGAATTTCTACGAGAGGCAAATGGAAATATGGAAAACATTGAATTCAAGACACCTGGAGAACTGTGTTCTTTGGATCCTGTGAATGTATGCAGGTACTTCAATCATAGATTTGAAGCTATGATGTCTTTCATCACAAATAAGAAGAATCCACCTCTTGGAGAGGTGTTGGATTTCTTCTGGAGAAAGGAGTACCAAGCAAGAGGTGCTCCTCATATACATATGTTGTTGTGGATCAAGGATGCACCTAAATTTGGAACAGATCCGGATGACTTAGTGATGAATTTCATAGAACAGTATTCTACGTGTGCTGTTCCAAACGCAACGGAGAAGAAAAGCCTAAGAGAACAAGTTCTACGTTTCCAAAGCCATCGTTGTGGAAAGTACTGTCGTCGTAAATTCAGAAACAAGGACAAGTTCTACACCAAATGTCGTTTCAACTTTCCACGACCGGTTATTTCTAAAGGAAAAGTGAACAGTTTGATGTCTTCACTGCGACATAATGTGACGAGGAAATCACCCAAAAATACATACAATTTGAAAAGGAACGAAGAGTCCAAGTACATCAACGACTACAACCCAGTGATTTTGTCCATGTGGAATGCTAACATGGATATACAGTTTGTGGGTGACAACTGTATGGCTGTGGCTCGGTATGTGACATCTTACATCACCAAAAAAGAAAAGACAGAACTGAAGGATATGTGGGAGGACATTTCCCATGAAAAGAGCCTCAGCAAGAAGTTGTACAGTTTCAGTCTGAAGATGTTGTCGCATCGAGAAATCGGAGCTTACGAATGTTCAGATCGATTGTCTTCAGCAAGTCTCTGTGCCAAATCCAGGAGTATTGTTTGGGCGAGTCTTGGTCTTGCTGCAACGCGAAATCGGGTTCTAAAACCTGTCCGGGAAATTGAATATTTGGCAGAAAAGGAACCAAACAGTACCGACATTTTGAAGACCAACATGTTGGATACATATTATCCAAATCGAAGCAGTCACCTTGAGAATGTTTGTCTATATGAGGTTCTACAAAATTATATATTCAAGAGGAACATCAAAGAAGATATTGAGAATGGAGTGTATGCTGTAATTGGAAGTGAGGGATGCCTGGTCAAGCAAAGAAAATGCCAATTAGTAAACCATCGAAAATTGAGTGGCGAATCTCCAGAAAAAAAGGAGTTTTTCTATTTAGCACTTTTGCAACTTTTCAAGCCTTGGCGTGCAGAAGAGGAACTGCTTGGAGATTTCCTCTGTTACGAAGACTCTTTCACTGCTGCTAAGGATACCATAGAATGTCCTGCTTTTCCCAAATATCAAGAAATGCTAACTTTGGAAATTGAGCAGGAAGCAACGATTGCAGCCGAGATTGCCAGAGACAGTTCTCAGGACAGTCAGAGTTCTGTTTCATTGAGTCAAGATCCACTTGGAGGACCTATTATCGAAAATGAAGCTACCACTGCTATGAATGAAGTGGAAAGAGCCATGGCACATGCTCAGGAGGATTCAGTTAACTTAGAAGACTTGGAAAAACAACTCAACGTTGAGCAGAGGAAAATATATGATGAAGTTACCAAGCAAATTGAGCATGGATTAAGTCATGAGAAGAAAGAGTGCTCATGTACATCGTTGAAGCCTGTCCGACTGTATGTGAGTGGAGAAGCGGGAACTGGAAAAAGTTTCCTCATTAAAGCAATTTCATGCTATCTGCAGGAAAGGACTGAGTCATCGCTGTCTTGTGTTGTCACCGCTCCTACTGGACTTGCAGCACATAACATTAAAGGTATTACTTTACATCGTCTACTGATGCTGCCGGTGGAGCATGACAACAAATTACAATACCACAAGTTATCTGGGGATGCTTGCTGTGAAGTTTCAAGAGTCTTGAGGAAAATGAAACTACTTATCATTGACGAAGTAAGCATGGTTTCCAATGTCATGCTTGCCTTTGTGCATTTGAGAATGCAAGAAGTACTTAAAACTGAATATGATGTGTTATTTGGTGGCAAACACATCATTGTTTTCGGAGATCTTCTGCAGCTGACACCAGTAAAAGGACAACCTGTGTTCAAAATACTCACGCATGAAGATACCAGGAAGTGCCTAGGGAGCATTGGCAACGTCAATATATGGTTAAACTTCAATTATGCTGAACTGCATGAAAATATGCGTCAGGCAAAAGATGAAGATTACAAGAATATTCTACAAGATATTAGAATTGGAAAAGTGACCGAGCATGGAAAAGAAGCTTTAAATGCACGATTACTTTCAAATTTATATCCCGAACAAGAGATTGTGGCTGAGAATATTTTTCAGAAAATTACTGAGAAGAAATCCGGAATATGTTTGATGCCAACTCTTGCAGAATGTGCCATCTTCAACAACAAAATGTTGAATTTAGAAAAGCAAGAGATTGTGAAACTTGAAGCTATTGACAAAATAGAGCATATGGGATCAACAATTATTTTGTCAGAGAATTTGAAATCAAAATTGGATTCATTAGAGAAGACTATATCTAAAACAGCGGGTTTTGAAAAGACTTTGAATGTGTGTTTAAATTGCCGAATCATTTTGAGAAGGAATTTACATGTTGAAAGAGGTCTGGTAAATGGATCAATGGGTAATGTTGTTGATTTTGAGAAGTACAGAAATAGAGATGGAATAGAATTTTTAAAAATTAAATTTGATGGCATTGAGGAAGTACAGCTAATTGGTCGTTGTTCTGCTAGGTTTTTGCTTGTTAAAGACTTATATGTTCGCCGTAAACAGTTTCCTGTTTGCTTGGCATATGCGGTAACAATCCATAAATCGCAAGGTTTAAGTGTAGACAGTGCATTGGTGAATATTGGCAGTTCTGTGTTCAAGGAGGGTATGGCATATGTGGCATTGTCACGAGTTAGAACTTTATCAGGATTGTACTTGATTGACTGTGATGTCACAAACATTTGTGCGGATCTAGATTGTGTTAAGGAATACAATAGGTTAAGAAGAGAGTATGCGCCACATTTGCCTCAATATCCTTTGTTTGAGAAACGTGTGGTAGGCCGGAAACGTAGAAATATCAGTAATAGTAGGGAGGTTGTTGCAAAAAGACTAAAAGTCAATGAACCGAAAATTGTTAGCAGAAAGAAAGTGGATTCTGTTGAAGATGTTGTCGGTTTTCAATTTGAAAACAGTTCTGGTGTCAACTGCTATGCAAATGTAGTGGTTAATGTTCTCTTTTCACTAGAGAGTTTAAAAGAACAGATTCTGTTGAATTCAGAACAAATTTTATGCTGTTTGTTGAATTCTGTTTTCGAGAAATGTAGCACTGATCGAACAAAAGTAGAAAGTGTGTCTGAAGTTCGTTATCTGTTAGATGAATGTTCAGGTCAAACAGACTTCTCTGAAAATAATCAGCAAGATTGTCAGGAGTTTTTAATGTATATGCTTGATGTATTGCAAGATGAGGGTGTAGATGTAGATCACCTGTTTGGGCTTTCTTATCAATGGCAGCATGACTGCGAGAATTGTAGGGTATCAAGTACTACTAGTGTAGACTCAGAAAGATTTATATATTTAACTTTGCCAGACAGTAAATCAGTCTCCTTTAATAAGCTAGTAAATGCAGCGGATCACAACATGGAGTGTAGCCAATGTAAATCTGAAATGATGTCAACATTATTTATACGTAGATATGGACAGTATGTCATTTTAATGATCCAACGATGTAGGCCTGATGGATCAAAATTGTCAACTTTAATAAAAAAAATTGTGGCTTCTCAGCTTTCAATATCAGGAAGGACTTTTGTAACTGTAGCAATTATCTATCACGATGGTCCTTCAACAACATCAGGACATTATACAGCTTATTTAAAGTCTCGAAACGGCTGGTCATTCTGCAATGATTCCGTTGTAACTTTCAAAAAAAAATTGCCGTTTGACCTTAAAAATTCTTACCTGGTGTTTTTAAAACCAAAATTTTAATGAAAGAATCTCGGGATTTCCTGTGAAGAATTGCAAAAGGTTCATGAAGTAGAGGGAATGTAAGTCTGCAATGCTGTCTAGATTATTGGTCCAAAACTTTTAATTATAATGTCAATTTAAAAATCCAACTATATAAACCTGATGCAAGTAAGTCTGCTTCATAGTAAGCAGTATCAGTGTCATAGGAAAAGGAGAACATGAGTGACAAAGAAGGGTAAGATATTAGTAGTCCAGGATTGTGAAAATAATCTTAAATGTATTCTTTTTGAAAGTTGCGAAAATAGAAAATGTCGGGATTTGATTGGAAGAATTACAAGAGTTGCGAATCGCGGCAACATGATTTGGCCTAGTGGAAACATGTGATAGAATGAGAGAAGTCTTTTCTTGTATGTAACATATTTTTCGAATCGATGGAGGTTTTCTTTCAGAAAGTGGCGGGCTGAAAATATTTATAGCACAACAGAGTGGACGCTGTTCATAGGACATCCTTCGACGTCATTGAAAGTAAGTTAATTTTAAGGAGTTTTGAATTCAGATTTCTTAGGTTGTATGGGTTTTTTAAACACAATCATTTTGATTGTGTTTTTTTTCCCCGCTGTTACATGATGAATACCTTCAAGTCACTGATTTAAGTGAAATTTGATACATTCTGAGAACAGCAAAAATAAACCATTTAACATGTATAATTAATGTTCTGCTTTTTGTACTTATGATATACATTTAGAAATGTGAGGTAGATATGGAGAAACTGAGTCTTCTGTAAGTGTCAATTTTAATGCTTACAGTGCTGTACTTCTGGGTACTGTTTTTTTTAAAAAAAGGAATAGGCCTTACCTCAAAGAAAGCTCTTGAAAGCACACATCTTATTTGCATCCTGAAACAATCATTTAAAATATTAGACACAATTTTATGATGGCTTTACATCTTTTTTGCGCTGCTATTGCATCACTATTGTGAGACATCAGCAGTGCAAAAGAAGTCCCATGTTCCAAAATAGGTCTTAGTTCATCAGCATGAAGATACTGTTTGTTTAAAATATATATCTTTAGGATTGTGTAGGGGACGTAGAGAAGCAGAGGCTTCTGTAAATGTCAAAGTTGTTGAAAAACTGTTTCTTCTTGAACCTTTTCCCTTTTCTTTTCTAATTTTTAAATACATGTTGTAATATTTCTGGAAATGTTTGTTCTCTCTTTTACAGATTGAAAGTATGAAAAAATATTTAAAAAAGGTAACAAGAATTATAAGGTAAATGTTTTCTACTCTTTTTACCCGCAATGCACTGCTGATGATGTCACTGACCATGTCATGAATGATGTAATAAGAGGACATGATTTACTTCATTGGTAGGCCTTCACATGCTTTATCTGCTCTGTATTCTTCAACAAGTGTAAAAATGATCTGTAACCCTGAGTAGGTCTCACCTTAAACAAACCTCAGGAGACATCACACCTTATCGTCATCCTGAATTAATAAATAGATCTATTAAACAGTATCTCTGGTTTACTCCCTATAGCTGTCTTTCTTTTTACATTACTCTCTGTTTACTTCCCTTATACTAACTCTTCTTTTTTAAAAAAAAATATTTTTTTGGTTCGCTTCAAGTTCGCGAACCGGGCAGCGAACTGGAAAGCGAACCAAAAGAAATAGAGCTTGCCAGAGTGCTAAACATTCTAGCAATTTTATTTGAAAGGGGAGGTAGTTCTGAAAAGAACTTTTTTTTCTGTTTTTGTTGTTTTATTTATTTATTTATTTTTTCTGAACATTTTTTGTTTTTTTTGTATTTTTAGAACAGTTTTATGTTTTTTTTGTGTTTTTCATGGAGGGGAAACAACAAAAAAAACAGGCATTGAAAAGGGCTCAACAGGAGCAAAAAAAAAATTACTGCTTGGGTGGGTTAGGGCAGTTATGGTTTTCAAACACCAAGTTGATTAAGTTCACGCTCATGTTGCCACATGAGAGCATAGCACCACAATGTATGCACGTAAACTTCATGTGCTTGAAGTTTGGCTGTATGTTTGGCACAGTTTCCTGTGCCTCTCTTGCAGTCAAAGATATATTTGATGTTGATCTGGCCACAGGAGTTGTCGGGGGATTATCTTGAAGGTCCCTTAACTCTGCCCGGCTGTAATTTAATGGATGCCACCTGACCATATGGCGATGCATAGTATAGTTGCCCATACTATACTTTTTGTCTGTGCCTCGAGATAATCTTTTTTTGCAAATTAGGCAGGTGGCATATTTGGCATTAACCTTCTTCTCCCCTCCAGGAATTGAGAAAAACTGCCATATAAAACTTGTTTTCCTTCGGGAAACACGGGGCAACTCCTGAATAAATTCAGGTTCATCAGTGTCCTCTTCTTCTAAGTCCTCCTCTTCCTCCTCTCTGTTGGAAATGAATTGTGATGGTGGTCCTCTCTTGTCATGAGGAGGTTGAGGTGGTGGTGGGGGTCCACCAGCTGAAGCAAGGATAGAAGCCATTGCAATCAAATTGGAAAATGGTCTTTCTCTCACCAAGATGAAAGTCAGAGTGAGGAAAGAAGGAGGGGTTTACATGATTTGGGAAAAGCAAAAGTTCTGAACCAATGAAAAGTGTTATTTTTAGGTCACATGACCTAGTCATACATCATTTGGAAACCAAAAGTGAAATGAACCAATGAAAAGTTTGATAAACAAGTCACATGACCTGTTCCGCTTACGTTACGCGGTGCGCGCCGCGTCCCGCATCGTTTCCGGTTTGCGGTCCGGAGCACTTTCGGGAGCGCTAACGCGGCGCGTCATAAGACGCATTACGCGACAACGTGATACGTCGCGCTTCCGCGACGCGTCACAGTTCCGCTAACGAAACGTTTACCGGTTCGCGTACTAGATCGCGGCATCAAGATGAGCTAACGGAAAGCTTCCCGGTTCGCTTACCGGAAGCGAAGAAAAAAAATATTTAAAAAAATATTATCAATAAACATCTAAAATATATTTTGGGTTTTAAAGAAGAATACATTTTACAGCTACAGATGTTAGCTTTTAAAAAACCAATGAAATTCACAGAAAAAAACATAGGTTATAGTCCATATATAGTTAGGAATTTGCATTTACAAAACCTTGAAAATTCAATGAAAAAACCATTGGTTATAGAACATATATAGTTAGGAATTTGCATTTACAAAACCTTATTTTACTCGCATAAAACCATTGAAATTCCATATATAGTTAGATGCGCTAACTATATATCGCGCACCCGCAATCCACTGCTGATGATGTCACATATTACATCATTCATGACATGGTTAGTGACATCACTGATGACATCTCAAATGACATCACTGATAAAATCACTGATAACATCTCATTTGACATGACTGATCACATCACTGATGATATCATTCATGTGATAATACCATGAACCTCTTCAGACTCTAATATAACCTTAGATACAATCAGTGTAAACAGACAGTCACAGACTGTCACTCATCCATGGAGTTACTCACACACCTAGTCAGTTATGCCAAAAATCAATCACTTCTCCATTTTCTCAACTATACAGTTATACACACCTTACTTATTCAAACATATACTAACACATATTTACTTTACTCTCTTATACAATCCCTGATACATGTTCACAATGATCCATACAGCCACTCACACATTCACTGGCTCTTATGCACAGTTATTTATAGATGTCAACTCTCACATGTACTGTGTTTTACATATGTACTTACTTTGACATGTAGCACTGAGATATCCATTCACTCACTAATACACTCATGCACAGTCAACCGCCCATACAGCTGTTTCCACATGCACTTTTGAACCCATACATATAGTGAATCAACTACTTACACATCTATGTACAGAGTCACACACCTCCCAGCCACCCATACACACACACTCAGTTTCCCATACAAATACTTGGGCAACCAATCAATAACCCATATAGTTACTCATATAGCTACTGATCAACATATGCAGCAGTTTGTAGAACAACAGATATAATGATGCACAAATTAAAACAGTTTAGTCACTAACCCATGCACTCAGTGAGACACATTTAATCACTCACTCATACAGTCAGTCATGCACCTACTAAATCCTTCATCCAGACACTTATACATCCACTCATTCTTCAATATGTAAGTCACATTTTAACTTTACAGAAACATACAGTCACTGGATGTTGTCATCAGTGATGTCATTTGAGATGTCATCAGTGATGTCATCAGTGATGTCACTAACCATGTCATGAATGATGTAATATGTGACATCATCAGCAGTGGATTGCGGGTGCGCGATATATAGTTAGCGCATCTAACTATATATGGAATTTCAATGGTTTTATGCGAGTAAAATAAGGTTTTGTAAATGCAAATTCCTAACTATATATGTTCTATAACCAATGGTTTTTTCATTGAATTTTCAAGGTTTTGTAAATGCAAATTCCTAACTATATATGGACTATAACCTATGTTTTTTTCTGTGAATATATATATATATATATATATTACCTACTGGCGGTCGCCAGTAGGTAGTTATAGTTAGGATAATTTTCAATGTTAAATCTCAACATTCTATTTTGAATAACTTTGGCGCCGGTTGACGAATCTGCCTGAAATTTTCAGGTAAATGGTCTCATGGCGGTCCGGTCCTTCCCTGAAAGTTTGGGGGGGATTCGTCAAGCGGGGGCCGAGATAAAAGGGGGGTCCCAAAACGCGTTTTCCCCATGTTAATTTCCATAGGGCGGTCGATTTCACTTTTAGCCCGAACGGCTGAATGGATTTCCACCAAACTTGGCAAAATTGTAGGGACTGGTAGCCCGATGTGCCTTTGCTATGTCTCAAGATATGTGCTCCAGTGGATTTTGAGTAATTTAGGTTCAAAAAAATATATATATCTATAGGCGCTCTCCCGTGCGCGCACCGGAGTGCGCTCCAGGCGCGACACGCGACTTGCGCGCAGGAAGCTGATTGGATCTCAGTTGTCTGTAAACATTCTAAACAGTGCGGAGCGGCCGCCATCTTGTGTCTCGGTAAAATCGAGACACAAGGGGTTTGAAAAAAAAAGGGGCAAATGACCATAAGGGGGAAGAGTAGACCCCCTCTGACCCCCTAGGTTTGATGTAGGGACTAAAATAGGGTCCTGCAGGGCATTAAAAATGTTTTTTCGTTTTGCGCGGGGGAAGCGCATGGTACGCGCACCGGCGAAGCACGGGGAAAATCCAGGACCATATTTATGAAGGCCTTGCGCTGTTAGTTTTGCGCTTCCTGTGCGTCAATTTTTGTGACGCACCAGCGGTGTAAAAAAATGCGCATTGTTATGCAATATTTAAAAAGTGACGCATCTATCTAGATGCGTCACTTTTTAAATATAGTGCAACGAGGTACATTTTATTACACTGCTGGTGTTATGCGTCACTTTTCTGTGCGCACTCCTTATGACATTCCAGATGTGTCATATTTAATGTATGACGAATCATGTTGCAGATACAATATGGCGCAGAGTTTTAAAAAGTGACCCATGTACCTAGATGCGTCACTTTTTAAAAATAGCGTCAGGTATAATGCATGCAGAGGGGGTGTTCTCCCGCAAAAAGCTTTGTAATAGCGACGCAGTGAAATCTTTGAGATTTCACTGCGTCAGTTTTAGGATGCTGTTGCGTCAAAATCTTGTGCCTGCTTTACAGCAGGTGTTAGACTGAGGCAAGACCTTTCATATGCTGCTTTCCCCATTTGAAAGGACACATTACTGGAGTTGCGTCACTTTTGTGACGCACTCCAGCAATGCGTTACTTGGAATGTCATAAGGAGTGCGCACAGAAAAGTGACGCATTGCACCAGTAGTGTAAAAAAATGTGTTGCGTTGCGTTATATTTAAAAAGTGAGGTATCTAGGTAGATGGGTCACTTTTTAAAATCAAGCGCCACATTATATCTGCGTGAGGTATAATGCATGCAGAGGGGGTGTTCTCCCACTAAAAGCTTTGTAATAGCGACGCAGTGAAATGTTTGAGATTTCACTGCGTCACTTTTAGGATGCTGTTGCATCCTTTAAATATAGTGCAACGAGGCACATTTTATTACACTGCTGGTGTGATGCGTCACTTTTCTGTCCACAGTCCTTATGACATTCCAGATGTGTCATATTTAATGTATGACGAATCATGTTGCAAGGAGTTACAGATACGTCAGTATTTCTGACATATGTGTAAACATAAAAGTGATGCGAGGCCGGCGCAAAATTTTGACGCAATAGCATCCTAAAAGTGACGCAGGGAAATCTCATAGATTTCAGTACGTTGTTATTACCAAGCTTTTTGCGAGGGATTGCCCCCTCTGCATACATTATACCTGATGCAGATACAATATGGCGCAGAGTTTTAAAAAGTGACCCATGTACCTAGATGCGTCACTTTTTAAAAAATAGTGTCAGGTATAATGCATGCAGAGGGGGTGTTCCTTGCAAAAAGCTTGGTAATAAGGACGCAGTGCGTCACTTTTAGGATGCAGTTGCGCCAAAATCTTGCGCCTGCTTCACAGCAAACCTTTCACATGGTGCTTTTTCCATGTGAAAGGACACATTACTGGAGTTGCGTCACTTTTGTGACGCACTCCTGCAATGCGTTACTTTTGTGTTTACAGATATGTCAGAAATACTGACATATCTGTAACTCCTTGCGAATTGATTAGTCATATATTAAATATGACATATCTGGAATGTCATAAGGAGTGCGTCCAGAAAAGTGACGCATCGCTATTTTCACGTAGCGATGCGTCACTTTTCAGAAATGAGGCCTCCAGTTTATTCACTGTGTCATAACTTTCTTTTCTAACACTCACCTTCTTTCAGTCCTCCTACTTCACTTCCTTTCACCTCTCATACCTTTCTGTTCTTTCTTACTCATTCTCCTTTCAATTATCAATGCACTATATTTCACTTACTCTTCATTTTTTAAGATTATAGCTCTTTGATGAGAATTGGAGGTAGTTCTGAAAAGAACTTTTGGTTTTCTTCTTTTAACTGAAGAGGAACAAAAACAGGGAATAGAAACTGCTCAACAGGAGCAAAAAGAAAAGAAAAAAATTAGGGGTGGGAAGGGCAGTGATGGTTCTCCAATGCCCGAACCATGAGCAGGACACTTTGCTCCCCATAGGTGAGGAGTTGATTGCAGTATCTGCATCTGACGACCCCATGGTTGAATGCAGGTTGAATGTTTGCTACCTGCCCCTGAGATTGTTCTCTTCCAGAAGAAGTTGCTCCTCCTGTTGATGTAGAGGCCCCATCTCTGGGAACCTCCTGTGCCAGAGCCCTGACACTTTCCCGGGCAAAATTCTGGGGGTGCCTCCTCTCCACATGGCGAATCATGGTGAAGTTGCCAAAAGAGTATTTTTTTTGGGGGTTACCCCGTGACAGGACCTGTTTGCAGATCCTGCACTCTACTTTTGGTGCATTCACCTTCTTCTGGCCTTCTGGAAACTTAAAAAATTTCCAGATGAAATGTTCCTTCACCTTTGGGGTAGGAGGCTCTTCATCAATGAAATCATTGGAGTCATCTTCACTGCTGGATGGTCTGGCAGCCATGATGAATCCAGGAATATGGAGCAGCAAAAAAGGCAGGTCTTTCAGTCACAAAAGTGAAAGAAGAAGTGAAGGAAATGGGTGGGGATTTCATTCATTGTAAAAAAAAACTGTTAGCAACCAATGAAAAGTGTTATTTTAGGGTCACATGACCCGACGCGTTTACGCTGCGCGCTCCGGAGCACTTCCGGGTGCGTTTACGCAGCGCGATCGTAGGCGCTTCCGGGTCGCAAACGTGGCGCGATCGTAGGCGCTTTTCCGTGCGTTTATGCGCCGCGCACGTATGCGCTTCCGAGGGCACTTACGTTGCGCGCCGAAGTGACGTCATCAATCTTTTATAGAAATGCATAATCATTTTCCATATTAAAAAAAACAAATTTTATTTGTATGGTACGAAATGTTTTGCATTATTATTAACTTTTCATTCATATTTTTTTTTCACGAACGACAGTTGCGCTCTGGGTGCGCTTTCAGATGAGCTCTCGGAGAAGCTTACAGGAGAGCTTAGCTGAAAGCTTCCCGGAGCGCGCACCCAGAGCGCAAAAGAAAAAAATTATATAAAAAAAAACATGAATACTTTAAAAAAAACAGCAAATTGTAAAAAAAAAAAAAAAGTTAGAAACTCGATATACAAAGGAATTAGCATTAAAAAAACCTATGAAATTCACTGAAAAAACCATAGGTTTCACACCAGTTATAGTTAGGAATTAGCATTTAAAAAACCTATGAAATTCACTGAAAAAACCATAGGTTTCACACCAGTTATAGTTAGGAATTAGCATTTAAAAAACCTATTAAATTCACTGAAAAAACCATAGGTTTCACACCAGTTATAGTTAGCTGGAAATTTTACTGATATAAAACCATTGAAATTCCCACGTTATAGTTAGATGGACTCACTATAACTTGCGCGTGCAATGCACTGCTGATGATGTCTTATTAAGCCAGTTAACCAATCAATTTTTAAAAACAATCCATTTAGACACTTATTTAAACATTTATTCTTCCATCAACTTTTACATATACATATATAAAATATATTTATTTTTCAGAAAGACACACATTCACTGGATGGTGTCATCAGTGATGTCATGAGTGATGTCACTGACCATGTCATGAGTGATGTAATATGTGACGTCATCAGCAGTGCATTGCACGCGCAAGTTATAGTGAGTCCATCTAACTATAACGTGGGAATTTCAATGGTTTTATATCAGTAAAATTTCCAGCTAACTATAACTGGTGTGAAACCTATGGTTTTTTCAGTGAATATATATATATATATATATATATATATATATATATATATATATATATATATATTACCTACTGGCTATCGCCAGTAGGTATATATAGTTAGGATTTTTTCCCTATGGGATTTCTGAAAATTCTATGCCTAATAACTTTGGCGTTTGTGGACGGAATCGGCTGAAATTTTCAGGAAAATGGCACATTTTGTTTCTGAGCAGCTCCTGGAAATTTGGGGGGGGTTCGTCAAGGGGGGGCTGAGAAAAAAGGGGGGTCCCAAAACGCGTTTTTAACATTGAGTTTTCCATAGGGCGGTTGGACTCACTTTTAGCCCGAACGGCTGAATGGATTTGCACGAAACTTGGCAAAATTGTAGGGACTGTTAGCCCGATGTGCCTTTGCTAGGTCTCAATATATGTGCTCCAGTAGTTTTTGAGAAATTAACGTTCAAAACAAGATATATATCTGTAACAGCGCTCCGGGCAGCGATCCGGTCCGCTTACTTTTCGCGAAACGGAACTTTGCGCGCAGAAAGCTGATTGGCTCTCCGGTGTCTGTCAACATTCTAAACAGTCCGAAGCGGCCGCCATCTTATCTCTCGGTAGGATCGAGAGAGAAGAGGTGAAAAACGAAGAGGGAATTTATTGAAAGGGTGCAAGGTATACCCCTGTTGTTGGGGTTATTAAAGGGTCCCGTGGGGAAAATAAAAAAAAAAATATTTTTCACGGTAGAAGCGTTTCCCGGGCCGCGAACTGGGCCGCAAACTGGTAGCGAAACGGGAATTCGCCATTTTGTGCTTCGTTTTAATTGTTTAGAGACAAAAATTATCGCTGCACATCGGCCACAATGCATGAATATCGTTGAAAAGTCAGCGATATTCATGCATTATCCAGCAAATGCTCTTAGCCATGTTATCCACCTTCCATTGGATAACAGAAAGCTGATTGGCTCTCCGGTGTCTGTCAACATTCTAAATAGTCCGGAGCGGCCGCCATCTTATCTCTCGGTAGGATTGAGAGAGAAGAAGAGGTGAAAAACGAAGGGGGAATTTATTGAAAGGGGGCAAGGTATACCCCTCTTGACCCCCTAGGAATGTTGTTGGGGTTATTAAAGGGTCCCATGGGGAAAATAAAAAAAAATTGATTTTTCACGGTAGAAGCGCTTCACGGGCCGCGAACTGGGCCGCAAACTGGTAGCGAAACGGGAATTCGCCATTTTGTGCTTCGTTTTAATTGTTTAGAGACAAAAATTATCGCCGCACATCGGCCACAATGCATGAATATCGCTGAAAAGTCAGCGATATTCATGCATTATCCAGCAAATGCTCTTAGCCATGTTATCCACCTTCCATTGGATAACATGGCTAAAAACCGCTCTGTGCGTGAGCTTTTTTTTTTTTTTTTTATGCTGCGTGACGTTTGTTAACGTTCGATTCGATGGAAATCAGGAAGTGTTGAACACCATTTTGTCACTGCGAGTAAATATTTTGTTATAAATGAATCCTTATTGATAAACATTGTCTGCGCCATCTTGCGTTTTTGTCCAATGCCACAATTTTGTCGTGCACGGCAGCCATTTTAGATGCCTTGACCAGGGCCACTCTCTGCACGCCGTCGATTCTCAGCATGGCTCCCCACCCTCGCAAGAATCTCCCCCACGCACTGGTCACCCCGCTCTCTCTCTCATGCATGGGCCATATACTTCCCCCCATCTGCGCTGCTCTTCTCTGAGAATCACACCCTGTGCCCGCTCGACACCTCCCTTTCACCCTATTCACTACCGCACCCTCTGACACTTCTCTTCCTCTGTGTCCGATTGTCCAGGCCGGACCTAGGCTATCACCTAGCCCTGCGGATGTAGTTTATGGCTCCAGCTGTAGAGTATCCAGACATGCCAACCCTCCCGATTCAGGTGTGAGACTACTGATTTCAGTGCTAGTCTTTCGCTTCCCGATTCCTGCAAGGAAAAACCCGGGGGCATATTTCCAACAACTAGCGGTAATTTTTGTCTCTAACTTGTTTAGAGACAATAATTATCGCCGCACTTCGGCGAATTTTATCGCACATAAACCTTGCTATTAGCAAGGTTTATCGCAAATGCGATAAAAAACGGCCGCAATGCATGAATATCGCTGAAAAGTCAGCGATATTCATGCATTAGTCAGCAAATGCTCTTAGCCATGTTATCCACTTCCCATTGAACAAGCGCATGGTCTTTTAAAGATTTGTGAAGTACTCGGGGCGGCGGTGTGTGTGTGTCCTCTTTCAGGAGCGGGCGGGGGGGCACTGGCAGCAATTTGCAGGCCAGGCAGTGTTCAACACGTGCATCACCTTTTCTCTGCCTGCTATTGCGCTCCATTCTTCGGAAAGGTAAGAAAAAGAACGTGCATTTGAGTTTGAAATGTCCGATCTTGTAGTAGTACACTTGCAAAGCCCACACATGACAATAACCCGATTCAAGGCCCCATTCACCCGATTTTTTAAAAAAATATAGTACTCCAAGACAGTTACATTTTAAAACTTTATTAATATTTAAATATAACGAACGCAACAAAAACTGTAAATATATTTAACCATTTTTTTAAATTAACCAGAACTATAACGATAACAACAACAACAACAATAATATAACTTTTATGCCTAAATTACGCAAACATTTAGCTAATCTGCTAAAGGGGAGTCGCCATTTCTTTACAATAATCAATAATGAAAAATCCACATCAATAGGGTTGCCCGTTTTCTCGATGCAGCACTATAGTGCAATATACACAGCACCTGGGGTGTCAAGAGTGAACAGGTCTTTCTTTGTTCCTTAAGATGTTATCTCCGAGAATGCTGATGCATTGGTGTCTGTACACTTCTTTGTCAATTCTGTCAAGATGATAACTGCTTTATAAACAGACGATATGTTTGTTTCGTCATTAGTGTTAAGTGTGTCTGAAACTACAGTGCCCTTCTGTTTTTTTTTCTTCAGGCTCTACAGAGTTTTGTGTGTTGTTCTTTTGAGCGACAATTATTCCAGAGGTTTCAGGTTCACTTGTTTTGTTCTGCAGTGAGTTAACAGCTTTAGAGAGTTCATGTTTATTTGCTATGTCCTGCTGTTCGTGAACTGCTTCAGAGACGTCAGCCTCATTTTTTATGTTTCAGTAGATCCTGGACCTGCCCGGCCGCGCCCAAAATGGCGCCGGTGTAAATGGGACTCGTAACTGCTTGTTCTGTACTGGTTGCCCAACCTTGATATCACGAGATACATATGCAGTTTTGAAGCACATGGCGGAGGCTTGTCTGCTGTAGTGGGGCGTCCCTTTATCGTTTCAGTCGCCATTCCGCCCGCTTTTGCTACACTGTGCCTCATCCGCCATTCAGCTGTTTACCGCCCGCTCTTACGGCTACAGCGTCTCGCTCACCATGTAGTTGAGTTGTTCCCACTCTTGCGGTGCAGCGGTAGGCGGCTGCCACAGGACTCTTAAAATGGCGGCCGGCTCTTCGGATTTGGGCCTGGTCCAGTAAAATGGCCCTGGGACACCTTGGAACTCGGACGCTTGTCTGCCAGGGCTTGGGTTCCATTCTCGAAAGCGTCCCCTCAGCCTTGAAGATTGTACAAAAGTCTTGGGGGCCCTCGACTCCCGCAGGCTTCCGGTGGGGAGCGGCTGCCATGATTTCTTGCGGAATGGCCACGACGGAGCTACGAGATGGTGGTGCTCTCATGGTGACGCCAGCTTCAGTCTGAAACATCCACAAACAAGGTGGGGCTTTCATCGTTTGGGGAAAAAAAATGTTTTAATCCAATGAAAAGTGTTATTTTTAGGTCACATGACCTAGTCTTACATAATTAGGAAAAGAAAAGTAAAATGAACCAATGAAAAGTTTTATTAACAAGTCACATGACCTGTTATGCTTACGTTACGCGCTGCGCGGCGCGCTCTGGATCGTTTCCGGGAAGCTGCGCCTTGCGCACCGGAGCACTTCCGGGTGCGCTAACGCGTCGCGTCATATGACGCATTACGCGACAATGCAGGTGCAGAATATAGTCAAAATGTCTCCACCAACCAGCGGTCGGAATTCCACCGCTTTCAGCAGTCCAAAAAGTTCGGTCAAATCTTAAGAGCGGGAGCAACTCAACTACATGGTGAGCGAGACGTTGTAGTCGCAAGAGCGAGCGGTAAACAGCTGAATGGCGGAAGAGGCACAGAGTACCAAAAGCGGGCGGAATGGCAACTAAAACGGTAAAGGGGCGCCCTACGACAGCGTGTCTTCAGGTGAAACGGATTGTGGGACAAGGTCCAGAATGAAAGATTCTTCAAAAGGGAAAAAATTCCGCCGGACCCCGGGAGCCGGCCGCCTATGCCGGGGGCGATCTCAGGCCTCACCAGGGCAACACGACTTGGGGAGGGGGCAGGAGCCAAGCGCCCCCTCTCAGTCCGCGCCATCTCACCGCCCCTCGGGGGCCTCCGTCAAGCGGTTTAGGGAGGCACCGTATCACATTGTTTTCCAATGCAGTCAGGTCCACAAATGGACCCCACTTACTTTGAATAGTGAAGCTGCAGCAGGTGCAAATAAGGTTTAAACAGTGTTACAAGAACTGCTTAGAATTCTGAAGTATGGCACTCAATAACCAAGACTTATGCCATTTATGTAAGGCAGTGACATGGAAGCAACTCAGGGACAAAAAGCATGAACGAACATTCACGTATGAAAATCTTATTTGGAGAAGGGGTAGAATCCAAACGCCCCCTGCCAGTTCGCGCCACTACACCGTATGTGGAAAATCTGAAGCCATCATTCTACAAACTCTCAACGCTTGTTATCAGTGCATGAGTTTCATGCTCGATCGATTGAGCTAGCCGGATCGGGCAATAAAAAGTATAAAATAGTTATGTAAATAGTTATTTAATAAAATGTTTTATTCTGTTTCTTTGGTGGTGTGTTGTGTATATTTATAATATTTGCATAGGGTTTGCCGTTATTTTGGGCGGTGTGGGTGGCGGAGTCGAGCTGTTTTGCAGCCCTCATGGTGTGGAGCTCAATTCATTTCACTATTTTCGTATTTCTCATGAAGGGTTATTCCTAATGTTTGTATTTTACCGAGGTTAAAAAGAGATCCAATTAGTGGCCTACTGATTTTGCTCGATTACTTTTATTTTTTTACACGATTTTTCACTATCTGCAAAGACTAAACAGAGTATTGCGACTTTGTGCTTGTTTGTAAATAGAGAATGATCCAAAGAGAACCAATTGTAAAACAGTAAATGCTTGGATAATAATCAATCAAATGGAGAGACAAGCAGGTACGACGGATTACAACAGGGGTAAAGGTCTGCGTTAACTACCGTTCACTATCTGCAAAGAGAGAGTACTACTAAGAGAAAAGAGGGGAGTGGGGAGGGGGGGCAGCGTTCAAAGCACATCAGCGTGCATAAACACAAAAACGTTTTTACCTATCACGTACTTGACATTTGACAGCTTTTGATGTTTGCTATTAAAAAACCATTGAAATTCACAGAAAAAACCATAGGTTATACTCCATATATAGTTAGGAATTTGCATTTACAAAACCTTGAAAATTCAATGAAAAAACCATTGGTTTTAGGCCATATATAGTTAGGGATTTGCATTTAGAAAACCTTATTTTACTCGCATAAAACCATTGAAATTCCATATATAGTTATAAGCGCTAACTATATATCGCGCACCCGCAATCCACTGCTGATGATGTCACATATTACATCATTCATGACATGGTTAGTGACATCACTGATGACATCACTGATGACATCTCAAATGACATCACTGATGACATCACTGATAACATCTCATTTGACATGACTGATCACATCACTGATGATATCATTCATGTGATAATACCATGAATCTCTTCAGACTCTAATATAACCTTAGATACAATCAGTGTAAACAGACAGTCACTCATCCATGGAGTTACTCACACACCTAGTCAGTTATGCCAAAAATCAATCACACCTCCATTTTCTCAACTATACAGTTATACACACCTTACTTATTCAAACATATACTAACACATATTTACTTTACTCTCTTATACAATCTCTGATACATGTTCACAATGATCCATACAGCCACTCACACATTCACTAGCTCTTATGCACAGTTATTTATAGATGTCAACTCTCACATGTACTGTGTTTTACATATGTACTTAATTTGACATGTAGCACTGAGATATCCATTCACTCACTAATACACTCATGCACAGTCAACCGCCCATACAGCTGTTTCCACATGCAGTTTTGAATCTATACATATAGTGAATCAACTACTCACACATCTATGTACAGAGTCACACACCTCCCAGCCACCCATACACACACACTCAGTTTCCCATACAAATACTTGGACAACCAATCAATAACCCATACAGTTACTCATATAGCTACTGATCAACATATGCAGCAGTTTGTAGAACAACAGATATAATGATGTACAAATTAAGACAGTTTAGTCACTAACTCATGCCCTCAGTGAGACACATTTAATCACTCACTCATACAGTCAGTCATGCACCTACTAAATCCTTCATCCAGACACTTATATATCTACTCATTCTTCAATATGTAAAACATATTTTAGCTTTACAGAAACATACAGTCACTGGATGTTGTAATCAGTGATGTCATCAGTGATGTCATTTGAGATGTCATCAGTGATGTCATCAGTGATGTCACTAACCATGTCATGAATGATGTAATATGTGACATCATCAGCAGTGGATTGCGGGTGCGCGATATATAGTTAGCGCTTATAACTATATATGGAATTTCAATGGTTTTATGCGAGTAAAATAAGGTTTTCTAAATGCAAATCCCTAACTATATATGGCCTAAAACCAATGGTTTTTTCATTGAATATATATATATATATATATATATATATTACCTACTGGCGATAGCCAGTAGGTATATATAGTTAGGATTTTTTCTCTATGGGATTTTTGAAAATTCTATGTCTAATAACTTTGGCGTTTGTGGACGGAATTGGCTGAAATTTTCAGGAAAATGGCACATTTTGTTTCTGAGCAGCCCCTGGAAATTTGGGGGGGAGTTCGTCAAGGGGGGGCCGAGAAAAAAGGGGGTCCCAAAACGCGTTTTTCCCATGTTAATTTCCCTAGGGCGTTTGGCCTCACTTTTAGCTCGAACGGCTGAATGGATTTGCACGAACTTGGCAAAATTGTAGGGACTGTTAGCCCGATGTGCCTTTGCTAGGTCTCAATATATGTGCTCCAGTGGATTTTGAGAAATTAACGTTCAAAAAAAGATATATATCTGTAACAGCGCTCCGGGCAGCGCTCCGGTTCGCGTACTTTTCGCGTAACGGAGCTTTGCGAAGCGAAGCTGATTGGCTCTCCGGTGTCTGTCAACATTCTAAACAGTCCGGAGCGGCTGCCATCTTGTCTCTCGGTTGGATCGAGAGACAAGAGGAGGCCAAAACAAAGGGGGAAATGAAGGAAAGGGGGCAAGGTAGACCCCTTCTGACCCCCTAGGATTGATGAGGGGGATAATATAGAGCCACGCGGGGCAAAAAAAAAAAATCCAATTTTTTCGCCGTAGAGACGCGTCTTGGTACGCGAACCGGGCAGCTAACCGGGCAGCTAACCGGCAGCGTAACGGGAGTCTGAGGAGTAGATGATTGGCTGTCAACATTGTAAACAGTCCGGAGCGGCTGCCATCTTGTCTCTCTGTAGGATCGAGAGACAAGAGGTGGTGAAAAATGAAGGGGGAAATGAAGGAAAGGGGGCAAGGTAGACCCCTCCTGACCCCCTAGGATTGATGAGGGGGATATTAAAGTGCCCCGCGGGGAAGAAAAAAAAAAGAATGTGATTTTTCGCTGTAGAGGCCCGTAACGGGAGTCTGAGGAGAAGCTGATTGGCTGTTAACATTGTAAACAGTCCGGAGCGACCGCCATCTTGTCTCTCGGTGGGATCGAGAGACAAGAGGTAGAAAAAAAAAGGTGTAAATGAAGGAAAGGGGTAAGGTAGACCCCTCCTGAACCCCTAGGATTGATGAGGGGGCTATTAAAGTTCCCCGCGGGGCAAAAAAAACGGGCAGCTAACCGGCAGCGTAACGGGAGTCTGACATCTTGTGTTTTTGGAGCGTTTGTTTGCATACTGGGTAGCGTTCCGGTAAGCGTAACAAGGGGAAAATCAAGAGAAACAGTAAAATAAAATTTAAAGGAGTAGATTTCCACCAAACTTGGCAAAATTGTAGGGACTGTTTGTTTGATGTGCCTTTGCAAGGCCTCAAGATATGTGCATGTGTGGATTTTCTCTAATTAAGGTTAAAAAAAAATATATATATCTGTAAGCGTGCTCCGGCGCGCTTACGTTACGGGTTTGGTTTGCGCTGCAGAGACGATACGTCACGGTTATGCGATGCGTCATGAGGCGTCTCACGGGCTGTGTGATACGTCACGTAATAAATAATATATTTTACAGCTATAGATATTAGCTTTTAAAAAACCAATGAAATTCACTGAAAAAACCATAGGTTATAGACCATATATAGTTAGGAATTTGCATTTACAAAACCTTGAAAATTCACTGAAAAAACCATAGGTTATAGACCATATATAGTTAGGAATTAGCATTTACAAAACCATATTTTACTCACACAAAACCATTGAAATTTCATATATAGTTAGTTGCCCTAACTATATATCGCGCACCCGCAATCCACTGCTGATGATGTCACATATTACATCATTCATGACATGGTCAGTGACATCACTAATGACATCACTGATGACATCTCAAATGACATCACTGATGACATCACTGATGACATCATTCATGTGTTAATACGATGAACCTCTACAGACTCTAATATAACCTTAGATACACTCAGTGTAAACAGACACTCACAGATTGTCACTCATCCATGGAGTTACTCATGCACCTACTCAGTCATGCAAAGAATCAATCACACCTCCATTTCCTCAACTATACAGTTATACACACCATACTAATTCAAACATATTCTAACATATTTTTACTCTCTTATACAATCACTGATACAAGTTTTCAATGATCCATGCAGCCACTCACACATTCACTGGCTCTTCTGCACAGTTATTTATATATGTCTACTCTCACATGTACTGTGTTTTACATATGTACTTACTTTGACATGTAGCACTGAGATATCCATTCACTCAGCAATACACTCATGCACACAGTCAACTGCCCATGCAGCTGTTTCCACATGCACTTTTGAACCCATACATATAGTGAATCAACTGCTCACACATCTATGCACAGAGTCATACACCTTCCATCAACTCACACACATACTCAGTCTCCCATACAAATACTTGGGCAAACAATCAATAACCCATATAGTTACTCTTATAGCTACTGATCAACGCATGCAGCAGTTTACAGAACAACATATATAATGATGCACAAAATAAGACAGTTTAGTCACTAACCCATGCACTCAGTGACACACATTTAATCATTCTCTCATACAGTCAGTCATGCACCTACTAAATCCTTCATCGAAACACTTATACATCCACTCATTCTTCAATATGTAAGACATATTTTAACTTTACAGAAACATACAGTCACTGGGTGTTGTCATCAGTGATGTCATCAGTGATGTCATTTGAGATGTCATCAGTGATGTCATCAGTGATGTCACTGACCATGTCATGAATGATGTAATATGTGACATCATCAGCAGTGGATTGCGGGTGCGCGATATATAGTTAGGGCAACTAACTATATATGAAATTTCAATGGTTTTGTGTGAGTAAAATATGGTTTTGTAAATGCTAATTCCTAACTATATATGGTCTATAATCTATGGTTTTTTCAGTGAATATATATATATATATATATATATATATATAAATATATATATATATATATATATATATATATATATATATATATATATATATATATATATATATATATATATATATATATATATATATATATATATATATATTACCTACTGGCGGTCGCCAGTAGGTATATATAGTTAGGATTTTTTCTCTATGGGATTTTTGAAAATACTATGTCTAATAACTTTGGCGTTTGTGGACGGAAGTGGCTGAAATATTCAGGAAAATGGAACATTTTGTTTCTGAGCAGCCCCTGACAATTTGGGGGGGTTTCATCAAGGGGGGGCCGAGAAAAAAGGGGGGTCCCAAAACGCGTTTTTCCCATGTTAATTTCCATAGGGCGTTTGGCCTCACTTTTAGCTCGAACGGCTGAATGGATTTGCACGAAACTTGGCAAAATTGTAGGGACTGTTAGCCCGATGTGCCTTTGCTAGGTCTCAATATATGTGCTCCAGTGGATTTTGAGTAATTTAGGTTCAAAAAAAGATATATATCTGGGCGGAGCCTAACCACACATCTGATCTGATTGGCTGTCAGCACTTCATCCAAGAAGTGTTGGCAGCCATCTTGGGACCAATATACATAATAGCACCTCATTAAAAAGCATTGTAGTTAATAGAGGGTTTTAGGACTTAAGTTACATTATAAATCATTTGTTGATGGTACCATACTCGCTTTAGGAATTGTGGTGGGTTCTAAGGTGATTTTACCATGTGAAAAAACCTTCTGCTGTGATATCATGAATATTGTTTGAAAGAAAACTAATATCTCATGATTTTCCCACAGTGGCTTGGAAGGGGATCTATAAGCTAAACTGAAAGCATATTTTCTGTAAATTCACATTATCTTTCTCAGTCATGTGAAAATGAAGTCTGACATTCTCAGTAAAACATGTACATCCAACAAGGACAGAGACTGTCAGTTGATTCCTTTGTGTTCTACTGCAGCCTCCTAGAGTGTTCTAAAGAACAACTAGAGCGCTAACAGTCCTACTTATTACAAAGGTATGGCACACCTGAAGCCATCTTGATTGGAATAAAGTGGTAACTCTTAAAACATTTAATTTAAAAAGAAACAACATGAGGGGGTATATTTTGCCATAGAAAGTATGATTAGTGCTGCAGAATGAAAAATTAGGGCACATTTTGAGTGATTTCTCAAATCCTTTTCTATTTCATTAAAACATTCTGACATGCAGTCTCCCAAAATGGCCACCAGAGACAAAAGAGCCCAAATGTAGCCCAAATATCACCCAGATGTAGCCCAAGTATAGCCCAATGACAGAATGTCCCAGAGTGTTCTAAAGAACAACTAGAGCGCTAACAGTCCTACTTATTACAAAGGTATGGCACACCTGAAGCCATCTTGATTGGAATAAAGTGGTAACTCTTAAAACATTTAATTTAAAAAGAAACAACATGAGGGGGTATATTTTGCCATAGAAAGTATGATTAGTGCTGCAGAATGAAAAATTAGGGCACATTTTGAGTGACTTCTCAAATCCTTTTCTATTTCATTAAAACATTCTGACATGCAGTCTCCCAAAATGGCCACCAGAGACAAAAGAGCCCAAATGTAGCCCAAATATCACCCAGATGTAGCCCAAGTATAGCCCAATGACAGAATGTCCCAGAGTGTTCTAAAGAACAACTAGAGCGCTAACAGTCCTACTTATTACAAAGGTATAGCACACCTGGCGCCATCGTGATGGGAATAAAGTGGTTACTCTTAAAACATTTAATTTAAAAAGGAACAAAATGAGGGGGTATATTATGCAATAGAAGGTATTATTAGTGCTGCAGAAAGAAAAATTAGGGCACATTTTGAGTGACTTTTCAAATCCTCTTCTATTTCATTAAAAAATTCTGACATGCAGTCTCCCAAAATGGCCACCAGAGACAAAAAAGCCCAAATGTAGCCCAAATATCACCCAGATGTAGCCCAAGTATAGCCCAATGACAGAATGTACCAGAGTGTTCTAAAGAACAACTAGAGCGCTAACAGTCCTACTTATTACAAAGGTATGGCACACCTGAAGCCATCTTGATTGGAATAAAGTGGTAACTCTTAAAACATTTAATTTAAAAAGGAACAAAATGGGGGGGTATATTTTGCCATATGAATTATGATTAGTGCTGCAGAAATAAAAATTAGTGCACATTTTGAGTGACTTCTCAAACCCTCTTCAATTTCATTAAAAAATTCTGACATACAGTCTCCCAAGATTACCACCAGAGACAAAAGAGCCTAAATGTAGCCCAAATATCACCCAGATGTACCCCAAGTATAGCCCAATGACAGAATGTCCCAGAGTGTTCTAAAGAACAACTAGAGCGCTAACAGTCTTACTTATGACAAAAGTATGGCACACCAGAAGCCATCTTGATTGGAATGAAGTGGTAAGTCTGAAAACACTCAATTTAAAAAGGAACAACATGAGGGGGTTAATTTTGCCATAGAAAGTATGATTAGTGCTTCAGAAAGAAAAATTAGGGATCATTTTGAGTGACTTCTCAAATCCTCTTCTATTTCATTAAAAAAATTCTGACATGCAGACTGAAACATGCACTTTGAATACCAGCAGCAGACGTCCCTGGTGAGCAGTAGCTTTACTACAGTGATCTAATGTGCAACTAGAGTGCTAACATTCAGAATTTATGGCAAATGTGTGACACATCTGAATGCCTTCTTGATGGAACCAAAGTAAACAAGCATTGAAAATGCAATAGATCTCGCCCTCGTTTAAGTTAAAGCCATTCTGTTTGTAATGAGGTGGCTTTTTAGCTTTGCTTTTATTAGTGTTTTTTCAACTTTCATGTAAATAACATGCATCTGTATCCATATAAGTATATGTATGCATGCATTTATGTTTGTATTTATATAGATATACAGATGATATATGTTTATATATGTATGTATATATATATATTCACTGAAAAAACCATAGGCTATAGACCATATATAGTTAGGAATTAGCATTTACAAAACCTCGAAAATTCACTGAAAAAACCATAGGTTATAGACCATATATAGTTAGGAATTAGCATTTACAAAACCTTGAAAATTCCCTGAAAAAACCATAGGTTATAGACCATATATAGTTAGGAATTCGCATTTACAAAACCTTATTTTACTCACACAAAACCATTGAAATTCCATATATAGTTAGTTGCACTAACTATATATCGCGCACCCGCAATCCACTGCTGATGATGTCACATATTACATCATTCATGACATGGTCAGTGACATCACTGATGACATCACTGATGACATCTCAAATGACATCACTGATGACATCACTGATGACAACATCCAGTGACTGTATGTTTCTGTAAAGTTAAAATATGTCTTACATATTGAAGAATGAGTGGATGTATAAGTGTCTGGATGAAGGATTTAGTAGGTGCATGACTGACTGTATGAGTGAGTGATTAAATGTGTCTCACTGAGTGCATGGGTTAGTGACTAAACTGTCTTAATTTGTGCATCATTATGTCTGTTGTTCTGTAAACTGTTGCATGTGTTGATAAGTAGCTATATGAGTAACTATATGGGTTATTGATTGGTTGCCCAAGTATTTGTATGGGAGACTGAGTGTGTGTGTGGGTGGCTGGGAGGTGTATGACTCTGTGCATAGATGTGTGAGCAGTTGATTCACTAGATGTATGGTTTCAAAAGTGCATGTGGAAACAGCTGTATGGGCGGTTGAATGTGTGCATGAGTGTATTGGTGAGTGAATGGATATCTCAGTGCTACATGTCAAAGTAAGTACATATGTAAAACACAGTACATGTGAGAGTTGACATATATAAATAACTGTGCATAAGAGCCAGTGAATGTGTGAGTGTCTGTATGGATCATTGTGAACTTGTATCAGGGATTGTATAAGAGAGTAAATATGTGTTAGTATATGTTTGAATAAGTAAAGTTTGTATAACTGTATAGTTGAGGAAATGGAGGTGTGATTGATTCTTTGCATGACTGACTAGGTGTGTGAGTAACTCCATGGATGAGTGACAGTCTGTGAGTGTCTGTTTACACTGATTGTATCTAAGGTTATATTAGAGTCTGAAGAGGTTCATCGTATTATCACATGAATGATATCATCAGTGATGTGATCAGTAATGTCAAATGAGATGTCATCAGTGATGTCATCAGTGATGTCATTTGAGATGTCATCAGTGATGTCATTTGAGATGTCATCAGTGATGTCATCAGTGATGTCACTGACCATGTCATGAATGATGTAATATGTGACATCATCAGCAGTGGATTGCGGGTGTGCGATATATAGTTAGTGCAACTAACTATATATGGAATTTCAATGGTTTTGTGTGAGTAAAATAAGGTTTTGTAAATGCGAATTCCTAACTATATATGGTCTATAACCTATGGTTTTTTCAGTGAATATATATATATATATATATATATTCAATGAAAAAACCATAGGTTATAGACCATATATAGTTAGGGATTAGCATTTAAAAACCTTATTTTATTTGCACAAAACCATTGAAATTCCATATATAGTTAGTTGCACTAACTATATATCGCGGACCCGCAATCCACTGCTAATGATGTCACATATTACATCATTCATGACATGGTCAGTGACATCACTGATGACATCACTGATGACATCTCAAATGACATCACTGATGACATCACTGATGACATCTCAAATGACATCACTGATGACATCACTGATGACAACACCCAGTGACTGTATGTTTCTGTAAAGTTAAAATATGTCTTACATATTGAAGAATGAGTGGATGTATAAGTGTCTGGATGAAGGATTTAGTAGGTGCATGACTGACTGTATGAGAGAATGATTAAATGTGTCTCACTGAGTGCATGGGTTAGTGATTAAAGTGTCTTAGTTTGGCAATCATTATTTATGTTGTTCTGTAAACTGCTGCATGTTTAAATCAGTAGCTATATCAGAAACTATATGGGTTATTGAATGGTTGCCCAAGTATTTGTATGGGAGACTGAGTATGTGTGTAGGTGGCTTGGAGGTGTATAACTCTGTGCATAGATGTGTGAGCAGTTGATTCCCTAGGTGTATGGGTTCAAAAGTGCATGTAGAAACAGCTGTATGGACAGTTGACTGTGTGCATGAGTGTATTGGTGAGTGAATGGATATCTCAGTGCTACATGTCAAAGTAAGTACATATGTAAAACACACTCCATGTGAGAGTTGACATATATAAATAACTGAACATAAGAGCCAGTGAATGTGAGAGTGGCTGTATGAATCATTGTGAACTTGTATCAAGGATTGTATAAGAGAGTAAATATGTGTTAGTATATGTTTGAATAAGTAAGGTGTGTATAACTGTATAGTTGAGGAAATGGAGATGTGATTGATTCTTTGCATGACTGACTAGGTGTGTGAGTAACTCCATGGATGTGTGACAGTCTGTGAGTGCCTGTTTACACTGAGTGTATCTATGGTTATATTAGAGTCTGAAGATGTATTATCACATAAATGATATCATCAGTGATGTAATCAGTAATGTCAAATGAGATGTCAGTGATGTCATCAGTGATGTCATTTGAGATGTCATCAGTGATGTCATCAGTGATGTCATTTGAGATGTCATCAGTGATGTCATCAGTGATGTCACTGACCATGTCATGAATGATGTAATATGTGAGATCATTAGCAGTGGATTGCGGGTCCGCGATATATAGTTAGTGCAACTAACTATATATGGAATTTCAATGGTTTTGTGCAAATAAAATAAGGTTTTTTAAATGCTAATCCCTAACTATATATGGTCTATAACCTATGGTTTTTTCATTGAATTTTCAAGGTTTTGTAAATGCAAATTCCTAACTATATATGGTCTATAACCTATGGTTTTTTCTGTGAATTTCATTGGTTTTTTAAAAGCTAATATCTATAGCTGTAAAATATATTCTTTATTAAGTGACGTATCACATAGCCCGTGAGACGCCTCATGATGCATTGCATAACCGTGACGTATCGTCTCTGCAGCGCAAACCAAACCCAAAACGTAAGCGCGCCAGAACACGCTTAAAGATATATATATATTTTTTTAACCTTAATTAGACAAAATCCACACGTGCACATATCACAAACGTTCAAAAAACACAATATGTCGGACTCCCGTTACGCTGCCGGTTAACTGCCCGGTTAACGTACCAGGAAGCACCTTTACCGCGAAAAATCGCAATTTTTTTTTCTTTTGCCCCGCAGGGAACTTTAATAGCCCCCTCATCAATCCTAGGGGTTCAGGAGGGGTCTGCCTTACCCCTTTCATTCATTTACACCTTTTTTTTTTTCCACCTCTTGTCTCTCGATCCCACAGAGAGACAAGATGGCGGCCGCTCCAGACTGTTTACAATGATAACAGCCAATCAGCTTCTCCTCAGACTCCCGTTACACTGCCGGTTAGCTTCCCGGTTAGCTGCCCGGTTAGCTGCCCGGTTCGCGTACCAAGACGCGTCTCTACGGCGAAAAAATCGGAATTTTTTTTTTTTTGGGGCCCCGCGTGGCTCTATAATATCCCCCTCATCAATCCTAGGGGGTCAGAAGGGGTCTACCTTGCCCTCTTTCCTTCATTTCCCCCTTTGTTTTGGCCTCCTCTTGTCTCTCGATCCTACCGAGAGACAAGATGGCGGCCGCTCCGGACTGTTTACAATGTTGACAGCATATCAGCTACTCCACAGACTCCCGTTACACTGCCGGTTAGCTTCCCGGTTAGCTGCCCGGTTCGCGTACCAAGACGCGTCTCTGCGGCGAAAAAATCGGAATTTTTTTTTTTTTTTTTGGGCCCCGCGTGGCTCTATAATATCCCCCTCATCAATCCTAGGGGGTCAGAAGGGGTCTACCTTGCCCTCTTTCCTTCATTTCCCCCTTTGTTTTGGCCTCCTCTTGTCTCTCGATCCTACCGAGAGACAAGATGGCGGCCGCTCCGGACTGTTTACAATGTTGACAGCCAATCAGCTACTCCTCAGACTCCCGTTACACTGCCGGTTAGCTTCCCGGTTAGCTGCCCGGTTAGCTGCCCGGTTCGCGTACCAAGACGCGTCTCTGCGGTGAAAAAATCGGAATTTTTTTTTTTTGTTGGGCCCCGCGTGGCTCTATAATATCCCCCTCATCAATCCTAGGGGGTCAGAAGGGGTCTACCTTGCCCCCTTTCCTTCATTTCCCCGTTTGTTTTGGCCTCCTCTTGTCTCTCGATCCTACCGAGAGACAAGATGGTGGCCGCTCCGGACTGTTTAGAATGTTGACAGACACCAGAGAGCCAATCAGCTTCGCATCGCAAAGTTCCGTTACGCGAAAAGTACGCGAACCGGAGCGCTGCCCGGAGCGCTGTTACAGATATATATCTTATTTTAAACGTTAATTTCTCAAAATCCACTGAAGCACATATATTGAGACCTAGCAAAGGCACATCGGGCTAACAGTCCCTACAATTTTGCCAAGTTTCGTGCAAATCCATTCAGCCGTTCGAGCTAAAAGTGAGGCCAACCGCCCTATGGAAAAATGAATGGGAAAAACGCGTTTGGGGACCCCCCTTTTTTCTCGGCCCCCCCTTGACGACCCCCCCCCAAACTGAAAAAACCATAGGTTAGAGACCATATATAGTTAGGGATTTGCATTTACAAAACCTTATTTTACTCGCATAAAACCATTGAAATTCCATATATAGTTAGTTGCGCTAACTATATATCGCGCACCCGCAATCCACTGCTGATGATGTCACATATTACATCATTCATGACATGGTCAGTGACATCACTGATGACATCACTGATGACAACATCCAGTGACTGTATGTTTCTGTAAAGTGTAAATATGTCTTACATATTGAAGAATGAGTGGATGTATAAGTGTCTGGATGAAGGATTTAGTAGGTGCATGACTGACTGTATGAGTGAGTGATTAAATATGTCTCACTGAGTGCATGGGTTAGTGACTAAACTGTCTTAATTTGTGCATTATTATGTCTGTTGTTCTGTAAACTGCTGCATGTGTTGATAAGTAGCTATATGAGTAACTATATGGGTTATTGATTGGTAGCCCAGGTATTTGTATGGGAGACTGAGTGTGTGTGTGGGTGGCTGGGAGGTGTATGACTCTGTGCATAGATGTGTGAGCAGTTGATTCACTAGATGTATGGTTTCAAAAGTGCATGTGGAAACAGCTGTATGGGCGGTTGACTGTGTGCATGAGTGTATTGGTGAGTGAATGGATATCTCAGTGCTACATGTCAAAGTAAGTACATATGTAAAACACAGTACAAGTGAGAGTTGACATATATAAATAACTGTGCATAAGAGCCAGTGAATGTGTGAGTGGCTGTATGGATCATTGTGAACTTGTATCAGGGATTGTATAAGAGAGTAAATATGTGTTAGTATATGTTTGAATACGT
>NW_028255583.1:0-41656 GCF_964263255.1 Lissotriton vulgaris | reverse complement strand
GCTACTTTAGTGGTAGGTACTATCAGTGCTTCAGGCCTACTAGAAGGTTATGGGGGTGTAAGGAGCACTCCAATAATTGCCTCACTCTACAAATTAATCCACCGGTGCTACGGCTAATAAGCGTAGTCACTCCTTGTTAGAAACTATAGGTTATGTCGGGTTTACACACCCGTGTAGACGCGCACTGTGCACTTGGTGATATGCACCTTCACAATTTTAAAACATTCTACTCAACAATATACCAGAAAACAATTGGTTGTTTTAGTACATATTTTTATCCTTTAGTCTCTTTTGCGCACTTTCCTCAGTGCTAATTACTTCATCATGTTAACACAAAATTAATTTTTACATTTGATTATGCATTTACAATATACATTTCATTATTGTGTTATCAATTTTTAACACAGTATCACTATTCTGCCCAATGCATTTCGGTACTCCTTGGTACCTTCATCAGGGGCCAATCTGCAATGAAATAGAGAATGAAAGGGTGTAAATGTGATGTGATGTCAGAACGCCCATGAGTGTGATGTTATAGGTATTATGCACCCTCATACCTGTGTGTGAAATCGTTGCGCTTGAAGTCCGCTGAAATCAATAATAATAAAAAAAATATATAATCAACCTATCTTTGACTGACACTCAATCTCAAAACAAAAGATGCTTGGAACTTAATCCATTACTGCTTACCGCATTCCTGAACAGTGTCCTACTGTCGATAAGCTGCCAAGGTAAAATAATGATTATGGTAATTACACTCATCATTATAATTGTGCTCATTGCCATTAGTTCTTTCACATGATATGCCACTGATTTCAAAACAAAACATACCTGTGAGGCTGTCAATGTATTTTTATACCCTGCAAAGATATAATGGGTTTTATAGTGGTTTGCGAGCCAATCACTTGTGATCTAGGATGTGCCAATGAAAAACATCCACATAAACTGTACTTTAAATGTTCGATCTATAAAACAAATCAAAGCAATGCTGTAAATGCCTGATTCTTACTTAAGGTTTAAAATACTTAGAGCTTCTGAAAAAGCCACACGTTCTCCGTGTTTACCTGAAAATATTCCTCTAACCGCTCTCACGATACCACTGTGCTCCAAAACGCTTTTGAAACCGCCGCCATGGCCAGACAGTTCTTATTGCGTGGGTGTGTGTGCAAGACCATAGAAATCGAAAACGGACTATTATTACACATCCTGTTTTCAAGACTGTGTCCGAACCCGCCATCTTAAACTGGGTCAATAGTCGCGTTGTGCTGTGACTAGAATATTGCTATCTTAATTAATCGAAAATGCCACAGTGATTCTCCCTCAGTTATTGACGATTCAAACAAAAATATATAAATCCCGCGTTTATAATTCCTCTCAGTGAGGCTAATGATCGCCTATTATAAAGTGTAATACACTGATACTATCACGTTAGTGCGCCGACAACTCACAGTGGAGTATGAAAATCCTTCCTATGAGACGCTACGTGTTTTCAACCAACCTGGAGGGGCTTATTGGTTGCTTGACAATATTACCAGATAAAGTGGTATGCTGAAAGTGAGAATTTGTAGTGAGATGATGTAATGAGATGTTATGTGATGGTGCCATGAAACATGTACAACAATGAAACAGTACATAGTCACTGATGCTGTGATGTCAAAATGCTTCTTACATTCAAAACATTAGGAACATTCTGGCATATGTTAATGTAACTCACAGTATTATTTCCTTGCCTAGGTATAACATTTTTATGTGTCACGTCATACTATGATCTGTGTATTGTGGTATGTTTAGAGATAACATGATAGGTCATACCTATCATTGAGTCCAATTGGGGTCATGGTATTCAGATACTTTATCCAGTAAAATTCACGCTGTAATAGTCTCTGGTGGTTATCTATTCCTGGACGTATTGCTACTTGCTCTATGATGAAAAAACGGAGTTGTGAAATGGTATGTTTTGCATCTCTCCAATGTGTAGCTAATGGTGATGACAAATTTAGATTATGAATCCTGCTTTTATGCTCCGTCAATCTAATTTTTAACTTCCGTTCAGTTTTGCCAACGTACATCATCCCACATGGGCATTTAATTCCATAAACTACATGCTGGGTGTTACAATTGCTTGTGTGTTTGAATTTTATCTGTGCTCCCGTTGTAGGATGTGTAAATGAGTTACCTGTGATCACATTATTACAATGCGTGCAGTTCTGGCAACGTACAGTTCCTTTGGGTGTTGTTGTTGGTTGTGCCCGTGGTGTCCGTTTCAATATTTGTCTAAAGTTTTGACCTCTGGTGTAAGCATGCATCGGTTTTTCCTTGAATATGTCTTTAAAGTCAGATTCTGTGGATAATAATTCCCACCTCTGGTTTATGATTCTTTTGATAGCTTTTGACTGTGTAGTTTATTTAGTTACAAATACCATTTTTTCACTGGTTGTTTTTTGCTTTTGGGTCTCAGTAGTTCTTGTCTGTCCATCAACATGACTTTCTCCATATTCACTTGCAATTCTGCTTTTGGGTAACCTCTCTCCTCATATTTTTGTGCTTGTTCTTGCAACTTCATTCAACAAGTGTTTGGATCTGAACAGATGCACTTAATCCTTATAAACTGAGAAAACTGAAGGTTCTTTACCAGGCTCCTAGGATGAAAACTGGTATAACTCAATGCGTTGTTGCGGTCTGTTGGCTTGGCATACAATTCAGTCTCAAATCTGTTGGTTTCTTTATGATCCTGACATCCAAAAAGTCCATTACTTTATCATCAATCTTATAAGTGAATTGTATCCTTGGGTTCACTTGATTAAGTTTCAAGATTAGTTGTTCCAACGCCTCTGTTGTGTCATCCCAGATTAAAAATATATCGTCGATGAACCGACAGTACATCTTGATATTTTTCCAATCATCTGCGTTCATCAAGTTGTCAGCCTCAAATTGGGCCATAAATATGTTTGCGTACGCAGGGGCCCCTGCAAAACCCATCGATGTTCCAGATAATTGAGCGAAATATTGATCCTTCCACTGAAAATAGTTGTTGTGCAAGCTGAACTTGAGGAGTTGTAATAAAAACACTTTGTCTGTTGGTATATCCCCCATCTGTGGTAATGCCCATTCAATTGATATTAAGCCTGATGAATGTGGAATTGAGGTATATAACGCAACGACGTCAATGGTGCACAAAATCCAGTGCTTCTGAAAATCATGTTGAATTGTTGACAGTTTGTTCAAAAAATCTATCTGTTGTGTCCCTAACATAGGAACACCAACCTTTCACAAATTGCTGGAGAAAATAGTCTAAATACCGCCCGAGGGGGCGTGGCCAAGATGGCGGGCTGAGAGGTCGCACTTGCCGAGAGCTCCCGGACCCCTGAATCCCTGCACCGCTTGTAACCGCTGATTCCCCCCCGGATCACGCGGCGACTGAGCCTGGTGCCCACGGTGGAGGTGTGGAGCGACTGCTGAGCCCGGTTTGCGCCGTCGGGGGTGTGATCCTGACCGGTGAAGCCCGGGTCGGGACCCGCTGCATGGCCCGTGTGCGAGCCGGAAGCCGCCAGTCTCCCGACCCTCGGAGCGTGACGGAGCGCCCAGCCGCCTGTGTGTGAAGCCCGCAGCGGCGCTTGAACTGTCGGAGTGGGAATCGGCAGCAGCTTCGCGACCGGCTCGGAGTTGTCCGACGGTGGTTGTGCGGAGCGGAGCAGAGCGGAGGTGAAGAGCGGAGGCGGAGTCGACATCGCCTCACTACGCCAGCCCGTGGATTGAAGAGGCCCGCTGGGAGAGGCCGCTCCGGCCGGTTGTCTGAGCGGAGCAGAGGAACGGGGCTCCCGGGGCAGATCTCCCCCTGGGGCTACGGGCCCCGGCGACCATCGCACCGTGACTTTGCCCACTGGCCGGATTTTTGGGTCCCGGATCAGAGACGGAGAGGGGTTCTCCATTTTGGGCGTTGGCCCCTCGACATCACAGAGCGGCCATTTTGTGGTCTCCGGCCGGACAGCTCGGCCTTCCTGGTGCTCTTTGTGTGGCGCTGCCCCCGGCTGGCATATAGCTGTTTTCTTTGCCCTCAACGTCCTCTACTCAGCTGCGATGTCAAACGCTAGAGGACAGCGACGGGGCGACCGAACCTTGCCGGACATGCTGGGTCGCGGCGCCCTACGCAGCGGTGGAACCCAACCCACCACGACCTCCCCGGCCCCGACCAGGGGAGCAGATGGCGGAGAACCCCCGGTGACGAGATCATTTCTCGAATCGCTCTTTAGCTCCCTTCGGGAGGACTTTCAAACGCTCAAGCGTGAGGTGGCCGGGGAGGTCCGCGAGGTAAGGAGAGAGATGGACTCCCTGGGGGAACGTGTGAACACAGTGGAGGAAGCGGGTCACTCCAGGGATGAAGAGATCACCCATCTGCAGCAGGAGGTCCTGCGACTGCGGGAGCAGCAGATTGAGCTACAGGCCCACGCCGAGGACCTCGAAAATCGGTCCAGGCGGAACAACATACGGGTCCGCGGTGTGCCGTCCGGTGAGGAGGGTGAGGACGTGACTGCATACCTGGTGGCCCTCTTTCGTGCGATCCTGGGAGAGTCGGAGGACTTTCGGATCCGCATAGACCGGGCGCATCGGGTGGGCCGCCCCCGCAGAGCTACGGCGCCCGCCCCGGACATTCTGGCCTTCCTCCCGAACTTTCCCTTGAAGGAGCGGATCCTCCGAGAAGCACGAGGGCAGCAATCTTTCCGATTCCGGGACCACCCTGTGACCCTGTTTCAGGACTTATCTACAGTCACGCTGCAGAAGAGGAAGTCATTCAAGATCGCCACTGACTTCCTCCGGGAGCAAGGGACACAGTACTCTTGGGGGCACCCCTTCCGTTTGATATTTCGATGGAACGGTGTTTTACATCAGCTTCGGTCCCTCCAGGATGTCTGCGCGGTGTTGGGCCTCACAGCATCGGATACAGATACCCCGGCTCCGCGGCGGAGGCGAAGAACTCGTGACGGATGGCAGCAAGCTGGAGGGGGGACCTCTCCTCCGTCGGAGCGTCCGGGCTCGCCCATGATTAGGGCGGACATGGCGGCCGCCATCCAGGAGGCCTCTAGAGTGGCGGCGAACGGCGAAGTGGCCCTGGCGGCCTGAACTCACTCCGGGGGGAGTCTACTCTAGCTTATTCCTCTTGCAGGTGCGGGGATCCGGGGGGTGGGCTGGGAGGAATGGCGAGTGCTGGAGGAGGTGGCTGGACGTCCACTAGACTGATTTACCACGGCCCTGCCCGTTACGGGCCGGACTGGGACAATGTCTTTTTTGAAACGTTTGAGTAGCAGGGAATGGGGTTGGGACAGGCGGGCAGATGTTTTGGTTCTGGGGCCTAGAGGAGGGGCCAGTTTCGGGGGATGGTGTAGATTTGGTTGTGTGGGGACGTGGGGGTTTTTTCTAGTTGTGGGGTGTTGGGGTTCGGGGACTGTACTGTGCCAGTGGACGGTTCAAAGTTGCTCTGTTTTGAGACCTCGAGTTGTGCCTTCTGTGTTTGCCTGCGGGGCTTTGCCTCTTGACATGTGCTCCATTGATCCCCCTCCTTGATGGCTCTTAAGGTGCTCACTCTCAATGTGAAAGGGCTGAATAATCTGGTTAAGAGGCGGGCAGTGTTATCCTTGTTAGAAAACTCACAAGCGGATATCTGTCTGTTGCAGGAGACCCATTTGCTGGCTAAGGACTGCTCGAGGTTGCGTACCCCTAAGTTCCCCACGCAGCTATTCTCCTCTAGCGCCTCCAAGACTGCAGGGGTGGCGATCTTGTTTTCTAGGGGGTTCAGGGGAGAGGTCGTGTGCAAGGTAGCGGAACAGAAAGGGAGGCTTCTAGTGTACAGGATCAAGGTGGGGGGTTTAGCACTGACTGTTGGCACCATCTACTGCCCCAATGATCACCAGGACCAATTCTTACACAGGGCTTTGGAGGACGTAGCATCCACCTCTGATAGGCACATAGTGTTGGGGGGTGATTTGAACCTGGTTTTCGACGCGGCGATGGACAGGTCTGTGCAGCGGCGCCACCAGTTGGGTGAGCTTTCGGGCTCGATTCGTACTCGACTTGAGTAGCTGGATCTGCATGACATGTGGCGCCACCTCCACCCCACCACCCGCGCATACTCTTACTTTTCACATGCCCATAGATCTTATGCGCGATTAGATCATCTCCTTGTGTCGGGCCCAATGCTCCCTTTGGCTTCGAGTGTGGACATGGGGGTCCTCTCTCTTTCTGACCACGCCCCGGTGGAGGGCGCTTTCACTCTGCCCCCGGTGGTTCGGCCGAGAGAGGTCTGGCGGCTCCGGGACACGCTTTTGCACAGGCGGTCGGTGGTGGATCAGATCCGGGCGGCCATTTTGGATTTTCAGACCATAAACGATACTGGGGATACTTCTCGTGCGACACAGTGGGCAGCCCTGAAGGCGGTGCTCCGAGGCGAATTTATAGCGATTTCCTCGGCCGAGAATAGGGACCGACAGCTCAAGAGAGATGAGCTCACCCAGCAGGTGAGGGAGCTGGAGCAGGTTCATCACAGGACAGGGGCCCCCAGGGTGTGGCGGCAGCTGAAGGCGGCACGGAAACTCCTGGCGGCCCTTGACACGGACCGGGCGGAATATGCGATGCTTCGCCTGAAACACAAATATTATACAGGGGGCGATCGGTGTGGGCGGCTCCTGGCTAATAAACTTAGGGTGCAACACCAGCAGCACCGAGTGAAGGAACTGGTGGACCCGACCGGTGGTAGGGTCACGGCTGATGAGCAAATAGCAGACGTCTTTCGCAGCTTTTATGCTGACCTCTACACCGGGGAAGCCCCTTCGGCCCGGGCTGAGATGGCCTATCTGGACTCGGTCCCGCTCCCGTCGTTGTCTCAGGAGCAGGCTCAGTATCTGGAGCGTGACATCCGTATCGAGGAGGTGATCACGGCGATATCCCGGCTTAAATTGGGCAAGGCCCCGGGTCCGGATGGCTTTATCCCGCTGTTCTATAAAACTTTCTGTCAGAAACTGGCGCCTCTACTGACCCGCCTTTTTAACTCCTTCGCAGAGCCGGGGGCCATCCCCTCCGAATTTCTCCAGGCCACGGTTTCCGTGATTCCGAAGCCGGGTAAGGACAGGACCGCCTGTGGGTCCTACCGTCCCATTTCGCTACTGAACACAGATTTGAAAGTGTTCACCAGTATATTAGCTGCACGCCTGGCGTTGCACCTCCCAGGCCTGGTTGACTCGGACCAAGCGGGCTTCGTGCCCGGTAGGCAAACAGTAGATAACACAAAGAGGGTGACACATCCTCGAGAAGGCTTCCAGGATCCCTTGGGAGAGGATGCTCCTGTCCATAGACGCGGAGAAGGCTTTCGACAGGGTGCACTGGCCCTACCTAGAGAAGGTCCTGAGCAAATTCGGGATTGGGGAGAAGTTCAGTCATCTGATCTTCAATTGTTACCGGTTCCCCTCTGTGGTGGTCCGGGTGAACGGCGGCAGCTCTCGACCCTTCCCCATTGAGCGGGGTACGAGACAGGGGTGCCCTCTCTCCCCTCTGCTCTTTGCCCTGTACATGGAGCCTTTTGCTCAGAGGGTTAGGCAGAACCCCGACATTGTCGGGGTCAAGATGGGTGAATTCCATCATGCGATCAGCCCGTACGCGGATGATGTTATTCTGACGCTGGATGATCCGCGGAGATCGCTGCCGGCCTGTGTAGAGGAACTGAACTTATTCGCCGACGTGGCGGGCTTCAAGGTGAACCTGGGGAAGTCGGCCGCCCTGGACATTTCGCTTACTAACGCCACTAGAGCGGAACTACAGAGGCTTTACCCTCTGAGCTGGTCCAGGGACCGGATCCCATACTTGGGGATCCTATTGGCGCCCTCCCTCCCGGAGATGGTCACGGCCAACTACGCGGCTCTGGGCTCGAAAATCAGGGAGGAACTGGGCCGGTGGAATAAGGGCACGCTGTCGTTATTGGGTAGGGTGGCCGCGGTGAAGATGACCCTCCTGCCTCAGGTGCTTTACCTCTTCAGAGCGTTGCCGCTCCAGCCCCCCGCGGGGTGGCTTGCGGAGACACAGACTGCCATTGCGCGGTTCGTGTGGCAGGGTCGCAGGCCGAGGATCAAGAGAAGCATCGCTATGCTGTCACCGGAATCCGGGGGGCTGGGGATACCGGACTTGCGGAAATATTTCCAGGCCGCTCAGCTCCGCTATCTAGTGGAATGGAGCCGGTGGGAGTCAGATAAGCACTGGCTGTTCCAGGACCAGGCGGTGGCGGGTAGGACGCTGCAGGAAGTACCATTCTTGAGGCGGGCCCGTCGACCCCCCAATCTCTATGCGTCTCTGGTAACGCGGGTCCCGCTCCGGACGTGGGACTCGGTGGCTGCCAGGTGCGAGCTTACCACCTTCCCCTCTCCCTTTACGCCGCTCATTGGCAACCCGGACTTCGGCCCCGGGATGGAGCAGGGCGCTTATGAACGCTGGCGGGTGGCCCGCTGCTGCACTCTGTATCACTTGTACTGCCCTGAGGGAGTTGTCCCCTTCCCGGACCTGAGGAGGGATTATAGCCTCCCGGAAACGGAGCGCATGCGATACATGCAGGCGCGCCACTGGGCATTACAACCCCAAGTGCGTGACGCGGCACACCGGGAAATCACGGCGTATGAGCGTTGGTTAATTACTCGCACGTCGGACGCTAAACTGATCTCAGACCTGTATAAAATGCTGCAGCCCCCCTCCTTTCATATTCACAACCCCGGCCGGGAACGTTGGGAGCGTGAGCTCGGGCGCGTGTTGAGCCATAAAGAATGGGAACACATCTCCTTCCGCGCACGTCATTCGGCCTACCACACGGGTCTTACGGAGACCTTCACTAAAATCTCGACCTACTGGTACCGTACTCCGGAGAAACTGCACGAGATGGACAGGGCAATACCAGGGACGTGCTGGCGCAACTGTGGCAATACTGGTACCCTAACACACATACTATGGGAATGTCCCCTGCTGGCTCCTTACTGGGAAGAGGTTTTGGGCGAGGTAGACAAATGCTTTGGGATAGAACTGCCTAGATTCCCGGCCTATGTTCTGCTAGGGTTGCCGAATGGGCTGATGTATCCCCTTAGATCTAAGAGAGGTAGACAGATCGCAATTGCGCTGGGGTCAGCGGTGCAGAATATTCTCATACACTGGCGCACTACCACACTTCCCTCTGTAGTTGGTTGGCTGCACAGATTATGGCATGTCCTTGGAATGGAGAAGATGTCCTTAGTAGCCTTGGAGGATACTGATACCTTTGAGGAACTGTGGGAACCCTTTCACAGCCTGCTATGTTCCGAGTTTCGGGAGATCACCTGCCCTAGATACCTTAGGTTGTTAAGACTGACACCGCCACCGGACCCGCCTGCTTGATTGGGTGGGGTCGGTACGGTATAGCGGGGATTTTCGGAGAGTTGCATGTAGTGGAGACTGTAGATATTGGCACAGTACAGGGGGTGGGTTAGGGTTAGGTAGTTGGGGGTTCTGTTTGGTTAGGTAGGTTCTTGGAGCGGGGTTGCTTCTCCTCCCTTCACCCCTCCCCCCTTTTTCCCCTCCTCTCTTCCCCTCCCACCCCCTTTCCCCCCCCTTTTTTTTTTTCTTTCCTTTTTCCTTTTTTCTTCCGTTCTCTCTTGGTCCCCCCCTCCCCCCCTGATTTTCTTTCCTCCCCCCCCCCATCCCGTCCCCCCATCCCTTTCCCCCCCCCTCGTTGTTTGTATGTGACCACAGGTGCGAAAGCTATGCTCCCGAGTCGGATGGGGCCTCTTGCAAACTTGTAACTGCATTACTGTACTTGCTGTATGATGCACATTGCTGTGCGGTTCCTGTGGTTTATTTGCTCCTTGCCCCCTTGTGTCCTACCCCACCCTGCTTCAATAAAATACTTTAAACCTAAATACCGCCCGAGGGGGTCAAAAATAGACCCACACCCGAGACAATTGGTCTAAATGGAGGGTTGGTCAGATGTTTATGGACCTTCGGGATCATATATAACTTCGGACAGTTATATATGATCCCGATGGTCCATAAATATCAAGATGTACTGTCGGTTCATCAACGATATATTTTTAATCTGGGATGACATAACATAGGCGTTGGAGCAACTAATCAAGTGAACCCAAGGATACAATTCACTTATAAGATTGATGATAAAGTAATGGACTTTTTGGATGTCAGGATCATAAAGAAACCAACAGGATTTGAGACTGAATTGTATGCCAAGCCAACAGACCGCAACAACGCTTTGAGTTATACCAGTTTTCATCCTAGTAGCCTGGTAAAGAACCTTCCGTTTTCTCAGTTTATAAGGATTAAGCGCATCTGTTCAGATCCAAACACTTGTCGAATGAAGTTGCAAGAACAAGCACAAAAATATGAGGAGAGAGGTTACCCAAAAGCAGAATTGCAAGTGAATATGGAGAAAGTCATGTTGATGGACAGACAAGAACTACTGAGACCCAAAAGCAAAACAACCAGTGAAAAAATGGTATTTGTAACTAAATACACCACACGGTCAAAAGCTATCAAAAGAATCATAAACCAGAGGTGGGAATTATTATCCACAGAATCTGACTTTAAAGACATATTCAAGGAAAAACCGATGCATGCTTACACCAGAGGACAAAACTTTAGACAAATATTGAAACGGACACCACAGGCACAACCAACAACAACACCCAAAGGAACTGTACGTTGCCAGAACTGCACGCATTGTAATAATGTGATCACAGGTAACTCATTTACACATCCTACAACGGGAGCACAGATAAAATTGAAACACACAAGCGATTGTAACACCCAGCATGGAGTTTATGGAATTAAATGCCCGTGTGGGATGATGCACGTTGGCAAAACTGAACGGAAGTTAAAAATTAGATTGACGGAGCATAAAAGCAGGATTCGTAATCTAAATTTGTCATCACCATTAGCTACACTTTGGAGAGATGCAAAACATACCATTTCACAACTCAGTTTTTTCATCATAGAGCAAGTAGCAATACGTCCAGGAATAGATAACCACCAGAGTCTATTACAGCGTGAATTATACTGGATAAAATATCTTAATACCATGACCCCAATTGGACTCAATGATAGGTATGACCTATCATGTTATCTCTTATCATACCATAATACACAGACCATAGTATGACGTGACAGATGAAAAATGTATAACTAGGCAAGGAAATAATACTGTGAGTAACATTAACATATGCCAGAATGTTCCTAATGTTTTGAATGTAAGAAGCATTTTGACATCACAGCATCAGTGATTATGTACTGTTTCATTGTTGTACATGTTTCATGGCACCATCACATAACATCTCATTACATCATCTCACTACAAATTCTCACTTTCAGCATACCAATTCATCTGGTAATATTGTCAAGCAACCAATAAGCCCCTCCAGGTTGGTTGAAAACACGTAGCGTCTCATAGGAAGGATTTTCATACTCCACTGTGAGTTGACGGCGCACTAACGTGATAGTATCAGTGTATTACTGTTGGACCCGGCCCTTTTGGCAGGTTCACCCCGAGACTTTTTGCTTTTTCCTAGCCTGTTTATGTGACCTGGTGTTGGTGATTTTAGGCCTCTGCGCACTTTTTCACTGTGGTACAGTGTGAAGTGCGTGAGCTCTCTGTGTATGTGTGGTGAGTGACCTGCCCTCCCATAGGAATGCATGGGGAATATGTATGCCCATGGTAGTTCCTGATGTGTGGGGAGTGCAGGGTCGAGTTTGGTATGTGCGAACTTGTGAGATTGAATGCTGCATAATGATGTATGCGGCATGAATGTGTCTAGTGTAGAAGTGCCACTTTTAGAAGTTGGCATATTTGTGTAATTTGTGGCTGGCGTGTGATTGGCTGGTGAGCCTGGCTCCAAGAGTCTTGGAGGGTCTGCCCCGGTGGTGGATGGAGTGTTTAGCATGCTGATGTGAGGAGAGGAGTGAGCCTGGGCCTGCTTGTGGATTGACCGTCTGGTTTGAGGGTCCTGAATGAGGCTGGGTTTTCCCCACACAATGCTGGCTCTACCCCCTGGGGTGCGTCTGATGTCCCTAGCCTGGCCAATGAAAGGAATTCCCTATAACCAGTTCTAGCTTGTTCTCACACTGCCTGCACCCTGCTAGACAAAGGATTTTATAGTATAAAAAGGGGCGGTGTCCCCTTTCAAAAGGTTCTTGTTTCTGACTTGAATCTGCCAGGGACGGGCTCTGCCCAGCCCCTGGATGCCTGGAGGATATCTGGGGGACCCCTCTGCCTTGCCTGGGATGATAGGGGGACTTTGCTTTGCCCTGGATACCTGATGGACTTTTTGGCCGCTAAAGCACCTGGAAGCACTTTACCTGTGCTTTAAAGCGCCTGGGAGCGTTGTACTTCTGTCCCTAGCGCTTGGTAGCGCTGTTATGCCCTTCTGCGGCTGCCAACGCCGCGTATTCACTTTTTATTAATTTATCTCGAGGGAGCCTACCCCTCGGATAGTGAGACCCCGCCAGCAAGTGCCTGAAGCGGGCTGCCGCGCTGCCCGCGACGACCCGGAAGTGTGTGCCCGGCCAGCCAATCCCTGAGGCCCGACCGGGAGAAGGACCAGAAGTCCAGCCCCACCGCAGCCGTGAGAGGAGGGGAGGAAGCTGCCTGCCGGGTCCCCCAGGGCTCCCGAGTGAAGGGAGAACCCCGGGGAGAGAGAGAAGTCCGGCGTGAGGGCAGCGAAGCTCCCAGAATGGAGGGAGAGCCCCGGAGCCGGTGAGAGTGAGCCTCCGCCCGAGATTGAAGCAGCCCGACGGAGGCGCCGCCCCCCCTATCTCCGGTGAGTCAGGGCTGGGCCGGGCAGAGTGGGGCATATCTGTTTTCGCACCCCGTGGGAGCAGAAGAAGCCTAGGAGTGCCAGCGAGAGGCATATTAAGGGCGGCCCCCGATGACAGTGGGCCGCCCCACCGTGTCCCCGAGCTGTGAGAAGCCCCAAGAGGCGCACCGGTTTTAGCGAGCCCTGAGAGGCTCATGGCGCCATTGTAGTTTTGAGTCCCCAGAGAGGGGGACTCCAACGTAGGGGCATATTTTAGTGTGGTGCATTAAGGGCGGCCCCGGTTGGCAGTGGGTCAACCCAATGTTGTCTAAAGCCCACGAGGCTCCATGGGGGCTTTTGTGTTTTTTGAGCCTCGAGGCTCCCACGACCACGGGGACATTATTGTCCCAAGAGCCTGTGTGGCTCCAGCATTTGGCCATGTGTGATGTGCAGTTCAGAGCCTGGGGGGCTCCAACAGAGAGCGCAGATTTATTCTAGGGGCTAGTGACAGCCCGTGTCGCAGTTTTGTTTCCCAGCTGCCCAGCAATTAGTGGGCAGCTGCACCATTTAGGCGCTTGGGATTGTCCTCAGGTGCCCACCAAGTAGTGGGCACCTGTAACGTTTAGGTTTTGCGCCGGTGGCGCACCCCTGACTGGCACTGCATTGGCAGCGCAACCTGACATTCTGGACACAGGGCTCTTTAGTCCCTTTATTAGATGGGGGCTGGTATGTGATTTTATTTAGGCGCAATGTGAATATCTATGTGATGGTAATTGCCTAATGTGAGTTTGCGCAATGTGATGTGGTGCTAGGAAATGTAATGCATTTAATATGATTACACACATTGATCTTACACCTCTGAATATTTTTGGGCATCATGTGTTTTTGCGCTATTGAGTTAAGTTCTGGCACCTCTGAATGTTTTTATGCATCATGTGTCTTCCTTTTTTTTACACCTCTGAATGTGTTGGTTTATGCATCATGTGTTTTTCCTTCCCTGCACCTCTGAATGTGGTTTTTACGCATCATGTGCCATGTTCTTACACCGCTGAATGTATGTTTTATGCATCATGTGTTTTCCTTCCCTACACCTCTGAATGTTGTGATGCATCGTGTGTAATGTGTTCTTGCTTATACCCCTAACTGTATTGTGATACTTAGGTGGTTCTTCTTTTTAGTACAGGTGGTCCTAGTGAGGTCCTGGTTCTCTGCGTGACATTCTCCTAAGATGTTTAGGGTTGTGTAGGTGGTACTTACCTGTTACCAGTAGTTACTGGTTGTGATTTATATTTGCTAATTTGTGCTACAGTGATTTTATATCCTATATTCTATTTTCTTCTAAGTGCTGATTCTGACAGGCGCCCACGTGGCCCTGTCCTGTGTAAATAATCCCTTATGAATATTGCCCGTGCCAGTTGGCACAATGTACATGTGTAATTCTATCTGATGTGTTTTGACAATACAGAAGTTATTTTAATATAACCTTGTGTGGAGTTCCTTTTGTGGTGTGCCTAGGATGTTGTTGCTGTTGTGTGCTGGCGCAAATGCTTTACACATTGCCTCCGGGATAGGCCTGTCTGCTCGTGCCAAGCTACCAAGGGGGTGAGCAGGGGTTATCTTGGCGTGTGACTCCCTTGCCCTGACTAGAATGGTGGTTTCTGCCTAGCTTTGGTGTCCAATAAGCAACTAAGGGTTGGCTCTAATCAGTATGGCTGAGCCGTCATAATAAATAACAAAAGGGAATTGCCAGTACTGATAACACAGAAGTAATATGAGTTCAGACACAGTACTTGAGAAAACATTCAAGACTGGGGGCTAGTCAATAGCTTTTATTCTTATTTATGATTTTATCATCAAGGAAAACTTTTTTTTATATTCAAATAGCATACATATAAAACATATTTGACAAGAAGTCAAAAAAGGAAGTCATTCATCGTATCAAACATATCACAACCATACAACATGCAACCATTCATGGGGAGAAGGGGGTACACTAGATAAGAGAGCTACAAAAGTTACCAAAAATGCAATATTTACAATATAATACCAAACATGAGACAAGAAAAGCCAACGTCTGCAAGATACTTAAACAATATTTTCATTTGGTGTTTAGTCAAATATAATGTACATTCCTATGGTCAAGTGTCAAAAGTACTTTATAAATCATTAGAAAAGGATAATGTACACAAGTTAGGGATAAGCAACAATAATCATGACATTAACGCTTATCACTATGGCAGACAGTAATATGGCTGGGGCCTACGCGTTTCGAATCCCATTGACTTGTGGGGATTCTCTTCAGGGCCTTTGGTATTCTCTGCATAAATAAAAAGAGGGGGGGGGAAACAAGAATTAGAAAGACTCAAACAGGCATGATTTGTTTAATCACAGGATCAACATCAGTCACCTCACTCAGTTACCACCCTCCTCTCCACAGACTTACCACTAGGCAAAGGTGCAAAGGGCGTGGGGGCCTCAACTTTCTAGTATGGGGTGTGCCAGAATCTGAAAAAGTTGGTATAATGAAGTCAGCAGGTTGGGGGGTGAACAAGCGGTCAATTAGAGGAAGGCTGTAGTTTTTACTTACCTTCTCTATTAAGATGGAGTTGTCTCAGTGGAGGGACACAATTTAGCGGAAGTAAACCTGTACGGAGGTAAATGGGGAAATATATCAGAAAGGGATGTCTGATGGATTTTAGTGCACTACCGGTTTTTTGGGGAATTCTCACCTAATTGAGTTCTGGTAGAGGAAGCTGTGTGTGCTGTCGCCGGGCGTATTCACTTGCTAGAAACGTCTTGGAAAAAATGAAAAGTGGGCTTTAGAGTATAACAGACCATAAAAGACATGTATGGCCGAAATCAAAATAAATGTAAATCTTTACCGGGATTCGTCAGAAGAAAAAAGATATATCTTGTTTTGAAACGGAGATTTATTTGCAATTATTCAGGGGAACCCTTTCGGTGGGGAACGTTCGAAACGGCGCTCGTCTGGAAAGATAATACACAAAATTAGCAGCTGACATGCAATATTGTTCGCAAAACAGGTTTAAGTGAAAGCGGCAGCTTACCGCAATGACAAATCACATGCGTTTGACCGCGAGGGGCAGGTCACGGAAATAATTCACTTCAGGGCGCCTTTAGACAAAAGATAAGTAAACGCGTGAGTGTTTTGTATTCGTAACGAGATCCGAAAGGTTAAAAGAAGGTGGGAGCTTACCAACATGTCTATTTCGCGCAGCCAGCAGTAGTTTATAGTAAACTAAAAGAAAAACGAAAGAAGGAATGGGGACCTAAGTTAGACCATTTTAAAAAGATCAGAAAACGTTACCGGGCGGGTTTACGGGGTGAAGTACTTACAGCTGAATATCCGAGTAGAACCTTAGATTCGGCGGCGTCTGGGACAGCACTGCACACTGGCTCATGCGCAGTAGCAGGCCAGGGCTCTACTACTCTACCTATATACCTGGACCCTGAGCAGCAAGGCCGCCCTATCAGAGGCCAAGGTTGCAAGGGAAATCCGGACCGGATTTGGAGTGGAATAAAGATAAACATAAACTACGGACCGGAGTGGGATGTATCTCACAAATATTAGAATAACACGGGTGGTGGCCAGGGTGAAAGAGATGTGACACCGTGGTCACTCACTAAGATGATAATTGGCACACAACAGGGAATTACAATTTGAAAATTTCACTTAATTCGTTAAGCCCAGATACAGCTGTATCAAACTTAACTATAAGGAAAGCTTCACGTTTCGACAATGTCAAGTTCAAATCACCTCCTCTGGGGTTTCTTTCTATTTTAGAAATCACTGTCCACTTGAGGTCACTCACCGTATGCTGCAATCGCGTCCAATGTTGCACCAAAGGGGCATTTTCAACTTTCCTTTTGATCCTTGATTTATGTTGCGAGATCCGTTGGCGGACTTCTTGGTTAGTTTTGCCTATATATAGCAAGTGGCATGGGCATATAATGCCATATACAACATACTTGCTCTTGCAGTTACTCACAGTGTCATGCTTCCATGACACTCCATTATGCTGGAACAGAGAACCTTCCATAGTTGATTCACAGCATAAGCAATTTCCACATTTGTGGTGTCCAAGGATGGGTGGCATCCCCATCATTTGGCGTAAAGTTTGCGGTTTGGAAACAGGCATGGCTGCTCGAACAATGTGATTAGCAATATTGTTTTCTTTCTTGAAAGCAAATAAAGGCTCATTTCCAAGACTTACATCAAGGTTCTTTACCAAATGCCAGTTTTGTTTTATAACCCTTTTTAGCCGGTTGGCGTTAGGGCAATAGGTTGTGACACATACCTGCCTTTCTAAAGCAGGTTTGGATTTGCGTTCCAGAAGTATCTCACGTGGGGTCCATTGAGCTCTTTTCATGCAGGTTTTTACAAGTTTCTTAGGATAACCCCTCTCACATACCTTATATGTAAGGTTTTCAGAGTGTTGTTTGAAATCCTCTTTAAAGGTACAGTTTCTGCGAACTCGCAGAAACTGCCCATAAGGGAGATTTTCTTTTAAATTTCTGGGGTGGTTGCTGTTAAACATAAGAGACTTGTTCCGATCCGTAGGTTTGGTGTATAGGGTGGTCGCTAACTTCCCTTCAGATGGAAAGACCTCCACGTCTAGGAACGCAATCCTGCTGGTAGATTCAGAAATGCTAAATTTTATGTCAGCCGTTCTGGCATTAAGCCATTGGTAAAAGTGGTTGAGAGTGTCACCATCACCTTTCCATGTCATAAAAACATCATCAATAAAACGGAGCCATGTTCCGATGTATTGAGAGAAAGGGTTGTTATTATAGATGTACGCGTTCTCGTACATGGCCATAAACAGTACTGCCAATTCTGGAGCAAAGGGGCAGCCCATGGCCACCCCTTTGACCTGGTAGTAAAATTCACCATTAAAGCAGAAGTAATTCTTTTTTAAGGTGAATGTTGCCAAGTCCACTATGAATTTAGTGGGCACCCGCATAGGTCTGGGCCTAGAGTCAAGGAAGTGAGTAAGTACTGCTACAGCCTCATCTTGAGGGATCTGTGTATATAATGCAGTAACGTCTAAGGTGACAAGTCTATCCCTGCCTTCACTGAAATCGATGTTTTCTAGTTTTTTAATGAAGTCAGTGGTGTCCTGAAGGTAGGATCTGACCTCGATCATGAAATCTTTGAGAAAGCAATCTACGTATTTCGCTGCTGGCTCTAGTACAGAACCGCACCCTGCCACGATGGGTCTGCCTGGTGGATGGTCTGGATCTTTGTGTATTTTTGGCAATACGTAAAACATAGGGACTTTAGGATGTTTGTTTTTCAGATATTCAACTTCTTTTGGACCGACGAAACCTAGGTCAAAACCCTCTTGCACAATTGCAAAAAGTTCATTCTGTAGGTCCATGGTGGGATCTTTGTTTATCTTACGGTAACAGGTGGTGTCTTGTAGCTGTTTCATTACTTCAGTGGTGTAGTCATGAATATCCCACACCACGATCGCCCCGCCTTTATCGGCCTGCTTAATTATAACCGTGTTGTCAGTTTTGAGGTTATTTAAAGCCGTCATCTCTTTTTTAGTGGTATTAAACCTGATGTATTTCTTCTCTTTTTCCATAGCCGATATTGCAGACAATACACTTTTCTCAAAAGTCAAAAGGTTTTTCGGAACTTTATTGGCTGGCGGGCAAAAAGTGGACTTATTTCTAAGGCCTGTGACCTCTAAAGGCTGGGTAGTGGGGTTTTCACTAAAAAGCAAAGTCAAACGTAATTTTCTACAAAATTCAATGAACTCTGACTTCATTTTCACAAAGTCGGTTCTTTTAGAAGGTACGAATGACAACCCTTTTGCCAGAACACTTTCCTCATCTGGTGTCAAAACTTTTTTGGAAAGGTTGAAAATTGGCGACGCATTTAGTTTTTGCAGTGCTGTCGTCGTGTTTTCATTTCCCACGGGATGTTGTTTCTCACTCACTTTGGTGTCAGCCTTAGCCAACCAGAAATGGCCCGTTCTAACATTGTTGGACAGTGGTGAGGATTAGGACTTGTGTTTGCGCAGTACCACAGCAACAGCTGGCTACATTACACAACTCTGCATTTTTTAGATAGTCACATGTTTGTGATTATTGTTTGTGATTTTGTTTTTCCTCAAGAGTTTCATTTTCAGATGGTGTTCCTGCGCTTTTATGTTTGGTGGCATATGAGAGAAAATGACAGCGCAGGACGCCAGTTGAGGGGGAGGTTCCCATAAATAAGAATCCCTTGCTGGGTCCAGTGCCCAATCCCTGTTCGTGTCCCTGTGTGGGTAGATGGAAGAGAGGGAGTGTGGAGGAGAAATGACTAGCTCAGGAGAGTGGTTATCGCCTGAGTGTAGTGTGTGTGTCTGGATTCCCCAGTATGGGAGGATCCAGTGGTGGCAGCTAAAATGTGTCCAGTGCGTGAAGTCCCATTCCTAGTTCCCTGAGTATGGTGCCTGGTGCTCAGTAAGAGGGGTACAGGTTGAGAGTCAGAGGCAGTGAGGAACTGTCTCACCAGTCTGGAGGGGGAGTGTGTGGATGAGTGGTGTGTGGAACTGGAGGAGTTGGTGTGAGTTTTCTTGTGTGATAAAAGGAGCTTGCACAGGAGGTTTACCTCTGGTGGCGTGCAGGATGTCCTGCAGAGGCACTGGACAAGAAGGTGGACATCTGGCGGTGTGCTAGATGTCTTGCAGAGGCATTAGGAAGGGAATCTAAAAGTAGTGGCTTGTGTATCTGATGATCCTGTGTAGGGGAAGAGGTTTATGTGTAGCCCAGATAGGTCCCAGTAGGATGGTAGAGGTGTAGGGGCTCACGTCCTGTCTCAGTGGAGGCAGAGTGAGTGTGGGACGGTGTGTCCCACGTTGGCCCGGAACCCTACCTCAGGGCCTGGAGGGTTCCCTAAGGGAGAGCCAGGTCAGGGGCCTAGGCTGTTCTTACAGTTCATTTGAGGAGGATCTTCCTGTGTCTAGAGGACTGGGAGTGTCTGTAACCAGAACTCTGGCGGTCCTGGTGTTGGGCAGTACCGCTCCTAAGTGGAGGGTGCAGAAGTCCTGGTTCGCTGGGCATTTGACCGTCTAGAGTTCTTGACCATTTGTGGGGCCTCGGGAGGTCGTTCCCCGAGGAGGGGGGATGCCAGGTTCAGGTTCAGCCTGACTTGGAGGGAAGGGCATCTGTAATCAGTGTCCTGACCGGTTTTGGCTTCCAGGGGTACCGCTCCAAGGTGGGAGGGTGCAGAACTCTGGAAGGGGGTGCAGAGGGACGGTGTACTTCTGACTACGGTGTGACCTGAGGGTTTCGATCCTAGGTTGGGGGATTAGGAAGCTTCCAGGTCAAGAGGAATCTCTACCAAAGTGGATCAGCTGAAGAGACTGAGGGGGCTGCCCTTGCTGTGTGATCTGGGGCTCACCTGCAGTTTGTTGTTTCCACTAAGGTAGATGAAAGGGGACTTTGCTGTGTGCTGTGTCCTCCCTCCTGCTTGAAAGGGGACTTTGCTGTGTGCTGTGTCCCCCCACCTGCTTGAAGAGGAACTGTGCTGTGTGCTTTGTACCTCAGAAGTGAAATAGTTTCCAGGTGGTAGACCAGTGATGGAGTGAGGTCCTGATCTGGTAGGAGAATTGTGTTCTGGTGAGTGCTTCCCGGTGAGAGTGCGGAAACCCAGAAGTAGAGGTAGGGTGGGGCATTCTTGCCCATGACCTCTGGTCAGCCTGAGGGTATGGTCCCTGGGTTGAAGGAGGATCAGTGGTAGTTGTAGCTATACTGAGAAGTAGAGGGGAGAATGGCTATTGTGTGCCAGGGGTTACTGCCCCCCACTCTGTAGATTGGACAGGACCTGTGATATTTGGATGGCTTAGGGCCTGGTCCTGGCCATGGACCGCTAGAGAGTACCAGTGGGGTATCCTAGTTGGGTCAGAGAGTTCTGGTTTGGAGGTACCCCTGTGGGTTCAGAGTGGCATAGAACCGGACAGTGTCCCTGCCATGCGGGTCCGTGTCCGTGTTTTGTCGCCCAAAGGAGGGAATCCCATCAGTGGAGTGATTGGTCTACCCTGCATTTTGGCTGGAAGGGGGTTGGGTTGGACCCGGCCCTTTTGGCAGGTTCACCCCGAGACTTTTTACTTTTTCCTAGCCTGTTTCTGTGACTTGGTGTTGGTGATTTTAGGCCTCTGCGCACGTTTTCACTGTGGTACAGTGTAAAGTGCGTGAGCTCTCTGTGTATGTATGGTGAGTGACCTGCCCTCCCATAGGAATGCATGGGGAATATGTATGCCCATGGTAGTTCCTGATGTGTGGGGAGTGCAGGGTCGAGTTTGGTATGTGTGAACTCGTGAGATTGAATGCTGCGTAATGATGTATGCGGCATGAAAGTGTCTAGTGTAGAAGTGCCACTTTTAGAAGTTGGCATATTTGTGTAATTTGTGTCTGGCGTGTGATTGGCTGGTGAGCCTGGCTCCAAGAGTCTGGGAGGGTCTGCCCCGGTGGTGGATGGAGTGTTTAGCATGCTGATGTGAGGGGAGGAGTGAGCCTGGGCCTGCTTGTGAATTGACCGTCTGGTTTGAGGGTCCTGAATGATGCTGGGTTTTCCCCACACAATGCTGGCTCCACCCCCTGGGGTGCGTCTGATGTTCCTAGCCTGGCCAGTGAAAGGAATTCCCTATAACCAGTTCTAGCTGGTACTCACACTGCCAGCACCCTGCTAGACAAAGGATTTTATAGTATAAAAAAGGGCTGTGTCCTCTTCCAAAAGGTTCTTGTTTCTGACTTGAATCTGCCAGGGGTGGGCTCTGCCCAGCCCCTGTATCCCTGGAGGATTTCTGGGGGACCCCTCTGCCTTGCCTGGGCTGATAGGGGGACTTTGCTTTGCCCTGGATACCTGATGGACTTTTTGGCATCTGAAGCGCCTGGAAGTGCTTTACCTGTGCTTTAAAGCGCCTGGGAGCGCTGTACTTCTGTCCCTAGCATTTGGGAGCGCTTTATTCTGCTGCTAGCGCTTACAAGCACTTTATTTCACTTATAGCGCTGGGAGCGCTGTAATTATCCCCTCTGGTAAGAAAATGGAGTTTGGTCCTTGGACGGGGGGCAGCTGGACCCAATATAGCAATACAAAAGACAATTTGCTAGCCCTCCCACTTATTTCGTCTCGCTTACAGCTCATGAGACTAACAAACAAAAGGCCAGATCAATTTGTTTGTATGGGTAATATTATTTAACCCTTTTACTCATATTTTTTATTGAAATTTATCAATTTCATGGGCAAGAAGAACACTTCATAAACACTTACAAAAACATTTACAAAAAATACATTTACACATATTTACACCAACTAGACATGTATCACATATACTAAGCATCAACCAATAAGCAACAAACTTCTTATGCGAATGGTATTTCTCAACACTATGAAGAAAAAACAGTTGATTTATGAGAGCTAATCAAACAACCGTTAACCCGAAAAACGGGGGTGTACAAGAAATGTCTACGGCAGTAATCAGAAGGCAAATCAAATTATTTCCAACAAAATTATTGAACCCAAGAAGGGGGGCACTGATTCAGGAATTTATCTGCCGTTTTTGCCGACGCGTTTCGAATCTGTGGTTAGTTACAGATTCTCCTCAGGGCTCTCTCAGTGTTTTGATTCTTTATATCAGATGCGGAGGGCTCTCGTGGGTCAGATTGGGCACGAAAGGCTGTGCATCATAAATCAAATAGGATGGAGCTTTAATTCTTAATTGATCTCTACATCAATTCCTCATCTGGCTCGTTTTTAGTTAGTTTTGAGCGACCTAAGATTTCAGATTTTTGCACAGGGCGGCGGTCGCCATGCCGTGTGTTTGGTTTCTGTGTTGATTCCGAACTCAATTAGTAGCGGGAATGCGTGTTCCCTGTCCTTTTCTGCAGCGCAGCTTACTCGCGCTTACTATCGCACAGGCGAACCAGGAAATGCTTGCGTTGAAAATCTGAAATCTTAGGTCGCTCAAAACTAACTAAAAACGAGCCAGATGAGGAATTGATGTAGAGATCAACGCCAGACTCGATTAAGAATTAAAGCTCCATCCTATTTGATTTATGATGCACAGCCTTTCGTGCCCAATCTGACCCACGAGAGCCCTCCGCATCTGATATAAAGAATCAAAACACTGAGAGAGCCCTGAGGAGAATCTGTAACTAACCACAGATTCGAAACGCGTCGGCAAAAACGGCAGATAAATTCCTGAATCAGTGCCCCCCTTCTTGGGTTCAATAATTTTGTTGGAAATAATTTGATTTGCCTTCTGATTACTGCCGTAGACATTTCTTGTACACCCCCGTTTTTCGGGTTAACGGTTGTTTGATTAGCTCTCATAAATCAACTGTTTTTTCTTCATAGTGTTGAGAAATACCATTCGCATAAGAAGTTTGTTGCTTATTGGTTGATGCTTAGTATATGTGATACATGTCTAGTTGGTGTAAATATGTGTAAATGTATTTTTTGTAAATGTTTTTGTAAGTGTTTATGAAGTGTTCTTCTTGCCCATGAAATTGATAAATTTCAATAAAAAATATGAGTAAAAGGGTTAAATAATATTACCCATACAAACAAATTTATCTGGCCTTTTGTTTGTTAGTCTCATGAGCTGTAAGCGAGACGAAATAAGTGGGAGGGCTAGCAAATTGTCTTTTGTATTGTAATTATCCCCTCAGCGCGTGAAAGCGCTGTTATGCCCTTCCGCGGCTGCCCACGCAGCGTATTCACTTTTTATTAATTTATCTCGAGGGAGCCTACCCCTCGGATAGTGAGACCCCGCCTGCAAGTGCCTGAAGCGGGCCGCCGCGCTGCCCGCGACGACCCGGAAGTGTGTGCCCGGCCAGCCAATCCCTGAGGCTTGACCGGGAGAAGGACAGAAGTCCCGCCCCACCGCAGCCGCGAGAGGAGGGGAGGAAGCTGCCTGCCGGGTCCCCCGGGGCTCCCGAGTGAAGGGGGAACCCCGGGGAGAGAGAGAAGTCCGGCGCAAGGGCAGCGAGGCTCCCAGAAGGGAGGGAGAGCCCCGCAGCCAGTGAGAGTGAGCCTCCGCCCAAGATTGAAGCAGCCCGATGGAGGCGTCGCCCCCCCCTATCTCCGGTGAGTCAGGGCTGGGCTGCTCCCCGTGGGAGTAGAAGAAGCCTAGGGGTGCCGGCGGGAGGCAGAATCAGGGCGGCCCCGGATGGCAGTGGGCCACCCCACCATGTCCCCGAGCTGTGAGAAGCCCCAAGCGGCGCACCGGTTTTAGCGAGCCCTAAGAGGCTCATGGCGCCATTATAGTTTTGAGTCCCCAGAGAGGGGGACTCCAAATTAGGGGCATATTTTAGTGTGGTGCATTAAGGGCGGCCCCGGTTGGCAGTGGGTCACCCCAATGTTGTCTAGAGCCCACGAGGCCATTATTGTCCCAAGAGCCTGTGTGGCTCCAGCATTTGGCCATTTTTGATTTCCAGAGCCTGTGTGGCTCCAACGTGCGCAGTTCAGAGCCTCGGGGGCTCCAACAGAGGGCGCAGATTTATTCTAGGGGCTAGTGACAGCCCCTGTTGCAGTTTTGTTTCCCAGCTGCCCAGCAATTAGTGGGCAGCTGCACCGTTTAGGCGCTTGGGATTGTCCTCAGGTGTCCAGCAAGTAGTGGGCACCTACAACATTTAGGTTTTGCGCCGATGGCGCACCCCTGACTGGCGCTGCATTGGCAGTGTGCCCTGACATTCTGGACACAGGGCTCTTTAGTCCCTTTATTAGATGGGGGCTGGTATGTGATTTTATTTAGGCGCAATGTGATTATCTATGTGATGGTAATTGCCTAATGTGAGTTTGCGCAATGTGATGTGGTGCTAGGAAATGTAATGCATTTAATATGATTACGCACCTTGATCTTACACCTCTGAATGTTTTTGGGCATCATGTGTTTTTGCGCTATTGAGTTAAGTTCTGGCACCTCTGAATGTTTTTATGGACCATGTGTCTTCCTTGTTTTTACACCTCTGAATGTGTTGGTTTATGCATCATGTGTTTTTCCTTCCCTGCACCTCTGAATGTGGTTTTTACGCATCATGTGCCATGTTCTTACACCGCTGAATGTATGTTTTATGCATCATGTGTTTTCCTTCCCTACACCTCTGAATGTTGTGATGCATCATGTGTAATGTCTTCTTGCTTATACCCCTAACTGTACTGTGATACTTAGGTGGTTGTTCTTTTTAGTACAGGTGGTCCTAGTGAGGTCCTGGTTCCCTGCGTGACATTCTCCTAAGATGTTTACGGTTGCGTAGGTGGTACTTACCTGTTAACAGTAGTTACTGGTTGTGATTTATATTTGCTAATTTGTGCTACAGTGATTTTATATCCTATATTCTATTTCCTACTAAGTGCTGATTCTGACAGGCGCCCACGTGGCCCTGTCCTGTGTAAATAATTCCTTGTGAATATTGCCCATGCCAGTTGGCACAATGTACATGTGTGATTTTATCTGATGTGTTTTGACAATACAGAAGTTATTTTTATATAACCTTGTGTGGAGTTCCTTTTGTGGTGTGCCTAGGATGTTGTTGCTGTTGTGTGCTGGCGCAAATGCTTTACAGATTGCCTCCGGGATAGGCCTGTCTGCTCGTGCCAAGCTACCACGGAGGTGAGCAGGGGTTTTCTTGGCCTGTGACTCCCTTGCCCTGACTAGAATGGTGGTTTCTGCCTAGCTTTGGCGTCAGCCTTAGCCAACCAGAAATAGCCAGTTCTAACAATTACACTTTATAATAGGCGATCATTAACCTGACTGAGAGGAATTATAAACACGGGATTTATATATTTTTATTTGAATCGTTAATAACTGAGGGAGAATCACTGTGGCATTTTCGATTAATTAAGATAGCAACATTCTAGTCACAGCACAACGCGACTATTGACCCAGCTTAAGATGGCGGGTTCGGACGCAGTCTTGAAAACAGGATATGTAATAATAGTCCGTTTTCGATTTCTATAGTCTTGCACACACACCCACGCGATAAGAACTGTTCAGCCATGGCGGCGGTTTCGAAAGCGTTTTGGAGCACAGTGGTATCGTGAGAGCGGTTAGAGGAATATTTTCAGGTAAACACGGAGAACGTGTGGCTTTTTCAGAAGCTCTAAGTATTTTAAACCTTAAGCAAGAATCAGGCATTTACAGCGTTGCTTTGATTTGTTTTATAGATCGAACATTCAAAGTACAGAGGTATGTGGACATTTTTAATTGGCACATCCTAGATCACGCGTGATTGGCTCGCAAACCACTATAATACCCATTATATCTTTGCAGGGTATAAAAATACATCCACAGCCTCACAGGTATGTTTTCTTTTTAAATCAGTGGCATATCATGTGAAAGAACTAATGGCAATGAGCACCATTATAATGATGAGTGTAATTACCATAATCATTATTTTACCTTGGCAGCTTATCGACAGTAGGGCACTGTTCAGGAATGCGGTAAGCAGTAATGGATTAAGTTCCAAGCATCTTTCGTTTTGAGGTTGAGTGTCAGTCAAAGATAGGTTGATTATATATATTTTTTTATTATTATTGATTTCAGCGGACTTCAAGCGCAGTGATTTCACACACTGGTATGAGCGTGCATAATACCTATAACATCACACTCATGGGCGTTCTGACATCACATCACATTTACACCCTTTCATTCTCTATTTCATTGCAGATTGGCCCCTGATGAAGGTACCAAGGAGTACCGAAATGCATTGGGCAGAATAGTGATACTGTGTTAAAAATTGATAACACAATAATGAAATGTATATTGTAAATGCATAATCAAATGTAAAAATTAATTTTGTGTTAACATGATGAAGTAATTAGCACTGATGAAAGTGCGCCAAAGAGACTAAAGGATAAAAATATGTACTAAAACAACCAATTGTTTTCTGGTATAATGTTGAGTAGAATGTTTTAAAATTGTGAAGGTGCATATCACCAAGTGCACAGTGCGCATCTACACGGGTGTGTAAACCAGACATAACCTATCAGGCCTACTAGTAGCATTTCATCTACATGCCCTGGGTATATGTAGTACCAGTCTACTAGGTACTTATAAGTAAATTAAATATGTGATTGGGGATAATTCATTGTTATCATGTGTTAAGGAGTGAGCAGCTGCACTTTAGAACTGGTTAGCAGTGCTAATGTGTGCAGAGTCCTAAGGCCAATACAAATGAGATCAGAAAAATATAAAGGAGTAAGACAAGATGTTTGGGGGAAGACCACCCTAAGGCTAACAGGTCTAACAACAGCTCATTGTTTTTTCTCCCAGTCATTGTTCTTTCACGACAAAAGGCATCAACTTACTGGATTAGCTGTCCAATTGCAGCTATTTATCTTTGTTCTTCAAGTTCCCCTGTATGTTTTCTTGTTAGTCTGACTTTAACTGACCCTTAATTCGAAAGGAAACCCACTTCTAGTCTCGTACTTCCTTGGAACCCCCTTGCTAGACATGAGAATGTATGATACCCTTAAATTATCTTCCCATCTGGTAAGTACTGGAAGGTACATCTCCTTAATCCCTTTTCAGTGGTTCTGTATGGTCACCATACTAATGTAGTTTTGTACTGAAGGGGAATTTGTGCAAACATTTGTATTTTTTTTGCAGAAATTACTGACAATCTGAGTGAATGCAGGCAAAGAAAGGATCGCAGTCACATTCGGTGCACCTATCATTTCGGTTTACCCTTAGATTGCGATGCTACATCTCTATCTTGTGTGGAGATGGTGGCAGCCATCTTGGAGCATAGTTTATAACTTTACTCATATTTTACAGAGTCTTTGTTAGGCTGTTGTGCTACAATCTTGCTGCAATACAACAAAGGGAGAGGTAGGGAGATTCAAGGACACTCTCTCAGTCCCCGGTTAAATCTACGTAAACAAAAACAGAGAGGTCAGGTCAGTCTCAGAACTGCCACAAAGACGGAGCAAGATAGAGAAGAGTCACACACTCACTCTGGGTGAATTGGAAGGCCCTCACACACCGACCTAGTCAGTGTCATGCTTCATCACTGGGCCCCACCAAAGAGGCCGAGTGCCTCTTTGGTGTGCTGCGACGCCAGAAAGACTGCGGAGCTGGTTGTGTGAAAAGGGCGTGACGTGAGGGTAACTACAATTAAAAGTGCCTAAAAGGGTATCAGTAAAAAATTATTTTAATGAGTGATCCCTAAGACACGAGTGAAGAGTATTTATGTGTCTGAATTTTGATGCCAAGGTTTTAGGATTGGTTAAATTCAGAGAAATACAATAAGTCAGTCAACATGTTTCTGCCATACGGGTGGTTTCAATTTACCAAGGCATTCGTCAGGACTATACCCCGGCGGTATGGACTCTCTAATCGTCCACCCTGACCTGGGGGCGTGAAAGTGAAAATAAAAATAGTGAAAAAGTGCTTGAAAAATTAGAATTGCGCGCAGAAAGCTGATTGGCTCTGGGGTGTCTGTAAACATTCTAAACAGTCCGGAAAACAAAGAGGGAAATGACCATAAGGGGGCAGAGTAGACCCCCCCTTGACCCCCTTGATTTGATGTGGGGGCCATAAAAGGGCCCCGCGGGGAAAAAAAAAATAATTTTTTTTTGATTTTCGCGGGGGGAGCGCCCGGTTTCAGATGTCACTGACCATGTCATGAGTGATGTAATATGTGACGTCATCAGCAGTGCATTGCAGGAGCGCAAGTTATAGTGAGTCCAACTAACTATAACGTGGGAATTTCAATGGTTTTATGTCAGTAAAATTTCCAGCTAACTATAACTGGTGTGAAACCTATGGTTTTGTCAGTGAATTTAATAGGTTTTTTAAATGCTAATTCCTAACTATAACTGGTGTGAAACCTATGGTTTTTTCAGTGAATTTCAAAGGTTTTTTAAATGCTAATTCCTAACTATAACTGGTGTGAAACCTATGGTTTTTTCAGTATATATATATATATATATATATATATATATATATATATATATATATATATATATATATATATATATATATATATATATATATATATATATATATATATAATATATATATATATATATACAATAAAACGATTAACCTGGCAATAGGAATTATACAAATTAATAAAACAATACAATATCCCAAATAATATATAAAGCACTAATCTATATCCAATCTACATTATCATATGTATATATATATATATATATGCTAGATTATTAGCGTTGTATATCTATGTGGTGAAACACTGGGAGAACAAGTTGTGACTAATGAGTATTTTTTCCATGTCCACTCTTAAGATCAAGCATGTGATCAACTCTCTTTTTTTCAACAGAGGCTGTCTCTTTAAAAGAACAGCTCACCCAGTTGGACACTGTCATGTGAACAAGGCTCCTCGGAGCCGAAACGTCATACGATGTGCTTGCACTAAATAAACGAATTGCACTAAATTGGACCGTGTCTGCGTTTGTCTGTGGAGCGGGAGGGACGCCTCGCCTGCGGAAATCTTTCGCTGATTGCTTGGATATTAACCGGCAAGCTTCCGAGCCGGTTTACACACGGACCCTCCTTAATCAGGTCAGCGCCTAATCGGAAACATTCTGGGACCTGGTCTCCTGGATTTGAATTTTACCCCGGAAGGAGTAAGGCTGTCTGACCCCTGAGCCCGCGAAGCTACATTCGAACTACATTTGGAAAAGCAGAGTCGGCATGGTTATGCACGCCGCGATACAAAACAAGCCGGTGTAATTGACTCAGCGGACCAAAACGTGACACGTAAGCGGAGGCATAGCAGGAAAGGAGTTTTGTGCATCGGCGCTGAGAAAGAGTGGACATATCTGTTGACTCAAAAAAGCGCCGTCTGATTAAACGAGTGAATTGGCAAGCATGTCGGCTGACAGTGTCCGAGACCGGGAGGCATTGGCACTAACAATGTTCTCCGACAGTTCTCCGCTCCCTACGGACAACAGGGAGGCACCTGACACGACAGCAAGTGGCAGCAGCAGCAACGCTCTACGGGACCTAATCAAGACGCTGGAAAAGAAATCACGAAGTGAGCAGTCCAAGTGGTGGGAGTCGAAATCACTGCAAAGGTATGTGGAGGTAAACCGAATCCCTCGGGGTTTGCGCATTCTGACCACACCCACATACGATGACCCCAACCCAGACCTGATGAAAGAATGGGCAGAGAGTAATTTGGATGCCTCTAGGCGCCAGGTCCAAATTTTGATTAAATACGCAGACATTGACCGCGCCAAATTGTTGGTTGAGATAGATGGCATTAATGAACAACTAGCGGAATTGGGTGAAAGCGAGGAAAAGGAACAACTTTTAAAAGCTATGCAAACCCGCTTAAAGAAGGAAGAAACTAAAATCATTGAAAGAAAAACCTATAAATTTCAGAGGGATCGTATTGATTACGAACTGGGTCAAATATTCACATTTGCTAAAAAATACGATGCCCTACGTGGAGGGGGTAACAAAACCCAATCTCAACCCAGGCGCAAACAGAATAAACAAGCAAGGGGATGCAATGATACAACCAACTCAACCTTCAGCTCTGACCCGGATTCTGGCTCAGAAACTGAGCGCATCAACCAAGCACAAAGCTCTGGCAGAGTTAAACTATCCCCAGGACAGGAGATGGTTTTTTTATGCCAACAAAGACTGCAAACACTGAGGGCAAGCACGCAACAAAAACATATAAACAGCGAGCGAACCTCAGGAGGCGACAGAGAACAAGGGCCAGCAAAAAAAGAATATCAAGGGAAAAAGAGAGGCAGAGGCCGGGGTCAGAACCTGGGGAACCAGACAAAATAGCTATTGAAAACAATAAGACCATTGTAAATTTAACCCCCTTGGCATTATCAACCGAGGAAGAAAAGATATTGCAACTTGGTTTATCGTTTGCACCGCAATGCAATTTCAACTATCCAACAACGAGATGTGACATATACAAAGCGGTGAGAAAGTTAAAACTGCGCAAGTTCTTTGCAACCAAAACCAAACAAAAAGAGAAATCAGCAACGAACACTACAGACCCAGGAGATGAACATGGGGAAATGTTGAGTCAAGGCACTCGAGATATCATGGAACTATGGGAAACAGGAGGGGTAGGTTATACAGACAAGTCGACAAATGCAGACCAGAGGGAGATTGACGCCAGTGGAAATCGAATTATAAGAGCCACCCCATTTAAACCACCATCGAGCTTCACCCCTGTTCTCCCTCGCGACTCCATTGATGTGTTCCACGAGAATGTGGTAAGTGACTTAAAAGAACTAAAGGCAAAAGTACCCAAATGGAAATTTGACAGGTTGAACCAAGGATATAGAGCGCTGGTGGCCCGCCTTAGCAAGGACAAGAACATTGTGGTTCGCGGAAGCGACAAGGGGGGTAACCTAGTACTAATGACTAAATTGAATTATGACAGAGAGGCCTACTCTCAGATCAATGACAGAGATTGTTATGAACGTATCCAAAGCCAAAAAGTAATTTCTATTAAAACTGAGTATCACAAGAAATTATCTGTTTGGAAAGCCAACGATTTGATCAGTGGGGATGAATATAGATATCTTAAAATCAACAGCCCAATTCTACCGATCATGTATTTCATCCCCAAGATCCATAAGGACCCAGTAAATCCACCTGGCAGACCGATTATCTCTGCCAGGGGTAGTCTACTGGAAAGAACATCTATCTATATAGACTACTTCCTGCAGGGTTACGTACAAAAATTGCAATCATATATACGTGACACAAGTGATTTTTTGATCAAGTTGAGAGAAATTAACTGGAGACAAGGTGACTGGCTCATGGCCTTAGACGTCACCTCGCTATATACCAGTATCTCTCATGTGCAGGGTTTGGAGGCAATCAAATATTTTCTTTCTAAAAGATCTGATGAGTTCAAGGACCACAATGTTATGTTATTGGATATGTTGGATTTTTGTTTATCAAACAATATTTTTATGTTCAATCAGTTGGTTTATCGTCAAATCCAGGGGGTGGCGATGGGGGCCTGCTTCTCCCCGAGCTTCGCATGTTTGCACATGGGAGCGTGGGAGGAGCGGGTCCTCAAAACCGCCTTCCGGGAGGAGACGGAAAATAACATTATTGTTTGGTTTCGTTTCATTGATGATTTGTTTATTATTTGGAGAGGCAGTGAGGAGTCTGCAACAAAATTCATCAATGATGTAAACATCAATGACCTAAATCTCAAATTTACTGCCACACTCAGCCAGGAAAGTGTAACCTTCTTAGATACTGAGGTATACGTAAAAAACAGCCAATTACATACTAGGGTTTATCGAAAGAAAACAGCTGGAAACAGCAGTTTGCATGCTGCGAGCGGCCACCCTAGGCATCTCATAGCAAGCATCCCATATGGGGAGATGCTAAGAATGAAAAGAGGATGCAGTGACCCTGTGGAGTTGAGTAAGGCCCAAAGTGAGAGCAGAAAAAGATTTCTTGAAAGAGGATATTCAGCTGAAATAGTGGACAAAGCTATTGCTAAGTCTACTACACTATCCAGGGATACTCTACTGGAGGGAGGCTATCGGGAAAAAATGAACTTGACCACACAAAATAGCTATGAGTTCAGAATCATAACAGGATTCAGTAGGCAATCCAGGGACATCTATCGGATTGTCAACAAGTACTGGCCTCTTGTGAAGAAGGATCCTATTATTGGTAAAGATTTACCAACTAGGGTCTCTCTAACCTACAGTAAGGCCCCTTCCCTGAGGGACCAAATAGTGAACACAAACCCGGAACCAGTCAGAGGTAGCAGTTGGTGGCAATCGGGCAGGGGTTTCTACAAATGCAAGACATGCAAAGCATGCACCCATGGCGTCAATACCAGGACCTACAAAGAGGGGTTAAGTGACATAGTACATCCAATCTCACAGGTACTAACCTGCAAAACCGACCATGCGGTATATATCTTACAATGCCCCTGCCCACTGATGTACATTGGTAGTACAAAGCTCCCGGTACACCAACGTGTCCTCCAACATCTTAGAGCAATATCCCATGGAGATAACACCTACCCTGTGGCCCGTCACTATCGCGAAGTGCATCAAAGCAACAACAAATCACTGACGTACTTTGTGATAGATAGCGTGAACACCAACAGACGGGGAGGGGATAGGGAAATCAGATTAAGAAAGCTGGAGACAAGATATATCCTCTTGTTGAATACAAAGGCTCCAACAGGGTTAAATGTAACTGAGGATATGTATACTTGCTTACTGTAATGAAATCACGACCAATGATCGAATGGTTTGAAATATAAAACAAACTGGTTGAAAAATCTTGTAAATCAGGACAATCTCTGGGCTGGGACAGGGGTCCTTGGTACTGTTTGAACATATTAATGGTTACGTTATAAACTGATTGTGAGACTATGGAGCTGAGCTGCTACTGTAACATGTTAGAAAAAAAGTAAGAAAGAAAAACAGGTTTTTTTAACAAAAAAAGAGCAAAAATTTAAAAATAGTTATAAAATATGAACATCAATATACATAGGGGTCCAGTATATCTAGCTCAAAGGTCATTATTCCTAAGTAGCTGATAGGACTTATATGTTCCTGGTTTTAATACATTGCACTTTTTCACTTTACGGTGGACGTGGACAGATATAAATACCACATTGCTTACATAGAACCTATAAGTGGTCACCATGTAAATAGGACGAATCGAGTTAAGACAACCAATGTAAATATCAGCTTTTGAGATGTGCCCTAGGACTTTGTCATATTTTAGATAGTGTACCTGCAATAATTCTTGCTAAACTGAGGATATGATGGGATATTTAATTGATATCAGATGAGCAATCTCACTGCATTACTACATGATTTTGCACAAAACATTCAAGCACTTTAGCAGGACATTTTCATAATGGACAAGATATATTATGTAAATATGTTAATATGTATATACATTGCAATAGTATTTCTTCTATTTTTATATATACATATATATTTTTCCAGGAAACATAAGTTTTGCACTAAAAATTGATAAATATATATTTTTGTATTTGACCATAAATAAGAAACGGAGATAAGTCTTTAATGAATAGTCCAGGGTATTTGACCTATCATTTAAGCTAGATTATTAGCGTTGTATATCTATGTGGTGAAACACTGGGAGAACAAGTTGTGACTAATGAGTATTTTTTCCATGTCCACTCTTAAGATCAAGCATGTGATCAACTCTCTTTTTTTCAACAGAGGCTGTCTCTTTAAAAGAACAGCTCACCCAATTGGACACTGTCATGTGAACAAGGCTCCTCGGAGCCGAAACGTCATACGATGTGCTTGCACTAAATAAACGAATTGCACTAAATTGGACCGTGTCTGCGTTTGTCTGTGGAGCGGGAGGGACGCCTCGCCTGCGGAAATCTTTCGCTGATTGCTTGGATATATATATATCTATATATATATATATATATAGATAGATATATATATATATATATATATATATATATATCTATATATATATATATATATATATATATATATATATATATATATATATATATATATATATATATATATATATATATATATATATATATATATATATATATATACCATGGATGTGAACTTTGTAAAACAGCCAGAGTTTGCTAAAAGAATCTTTCTTGAAGCACGACATGGAGACAATATTTAACTCCATAATGGCAAGTCAGGAGTGATTAATGGGGGTGGTCGTGAAATTTCCCAGTGTTGCCTGTGACATCGGATGCAGTTGCGAAAGGTACTTGACCAAACTGAAACGTGTGGCATTTGGTAGAGAATGACATTGGGATGTTTCGCCAAAACCTTAATTGAAGATGAAAGTAAAAGTTGAATTTCCAACAAGAGGCATTGTGGACCTTGCAGTCCGAACTCAGAGTTAACCTTAAGTGAAGTGAAGGTGTTGGAGAAACGCTGTGAAAGTCTGCCAAAATCTACATTGGAGTAAGCTGAAAAATCGGAGTACCGACAAGAGGCATTGTGGGACATGGAGTCCAAATACCGAACAATGAAGGCGTACAGGGTGTTAAGGTGAACCTGGAAGAAATTACAGTGAGACCCAAGTATTTTACAGCAAAAAGATTAATATAAGTACTGCCTAAAGCGACCCTACACTGTATTTTGAAAATGTTTGAAACAGCCTGCCTCTTTAAGCAAATTGACATTGGTCCTACTTCAATGTTTGAGCTACGTTTTAAAGAACTAACGAACCCACCCCCAATGCTGTGCATATGATTAAGAGGTGTGTTACCTCGAAACGCGTAATGCATTTCTGCCGAAATAAACGGATCCCAAGTACGCTGGTGTGGTCGGTTTCACGCTGCTGAGGTCTGCGCGTGGGTTTGGATGGATATATATATATATATATATATATATATATATATATATATATATATATATATATATATATATATATACCATGGATGTGAACTTTGTAAAACAGCCAGAGTTTGCTAAAAGAATCTTTCTTGAAGCACGACATGGAGACAATATTTAACTCCATAATGGCAAGTAAGGAGTGATTAATGGGGGTGGTCGTGAAATTTCCCAGTGTTGCCTGTGACATCGGATGCAGTTGCGAAAGGTACTTGACCAAACTGAAACGTGTGGCATTTGGTAGAGAATGACATTGGGATGTTTCGCCAAAACCTTAATTGAAGATGAAAGTAAAAGTTGAATTTCCAACAAGAGGCATTGTGGACCTTGCAGTCCGAACTCAGAGTTAACCTTAAGGGAATTAAGTTTAAGGTGCACTGAAAAACACTCAAAGAGACTAATATGTACTACACATTAGAAAAGAATAAAAACGAGTACTTCCACCTTAACAAAAGAAGAACTTTGAAAATGCAATAATAAGACTGCCTCTTTAACAAATGGGCATGTGTCCTTCTTCAATGTTGGAGTCACGTTTGAAATATGCAACGACCCCACCCCCACAACTATGCATATGATTAAGAGGTTACTAACCTCGAAACGCGTCATGCTGCCCTGCTTGTAAAACGCTGCTTGCCTGGAAATAAAGATTTGGAAGCATGTTGGAGTGGTCGGTTTTTCACGCTGCAGATGGTTGTGCGTGTGCCTTGGTGGATTTTTGAGGTGTCTGACACACCTGTAACCGGCCCCGACTCACAAGGATGCGGCGCTTCATTTGTCAGAAAACCTTGGAACTTTTGTGTGAAACAAAGTAAGGAGCACCCGCCGGCTTAAGCAAAAGACACTGAAAGGGCTGAATGGAAGTGGTCACGTTAAGAGGCCCGCCTCACCATGGATGTGAACTTTGTAAAACAGCCAGAGTTTGCTAAAAGAATCTTTCTTGAAGCACGACATGGAGACAATATTTAACTCCATAATGGCAAGTAAGGAGTGATTAATGGGGGTGGTCGTGAAATTTCCCAGTGTTGCCTGTGACATCGGATGCAGTTGCGAAAGGTACTTGACCAAACTGAAACGTGTGGCATTTGGTAGAGAATGACATTGGGATGTTTCGCCAAAACCTTAATTGAAGATGAAAGTAAAAGTTGAATTTCCAACAAGAGGCATTGTGGACCTTGCAGTCCGAACTCAGAGTTAACCTTAAGTGAATTAAGTTTAAGGTGCACTGAAAAACACTCAAAGAGACTAATATGTATTAAACATTAGAAAAGAATTATGGCTGAGATACCCGCCACCCCCTCTCAACACAATCCCCAAAAGGAAGGGAAACCGGAAACAGTTCTTAAAGTTTTTGGATGTGGGATGGAGTGACCATCCCGGCCGTATTTATTAAAAACAAAAAATTAAAACATTAAACGTTTTCATGTTATGTACAATTTCATTATCACATTACGATGTTTGGCTAACCTTAACATAATCTCTAATACAGAGGTTCTCCTAGCCGAACTAGCATCCTACAAAAAACATTCTCTAAGAACACTGAAATTGTACATCCTAACGTTTAAGGGCCAACGGCAAGGTCATAACCGGTGTCAAGATCCCTAACCAGACTTACCCCTCCCACTTAGGAGGGGCGATGGCACAGGGGCTTACCCAAGTGCAACTACTAACAATTTCCCTTGACTTGACGGGGGCACTTAAGACTCGACGCCATTTAAAGGTCGTTCGAACACTTGTGTGTGGTATCTAGAAGGTATCGTTGACCTCTCCCCACCCCACACAACTTACCGCATCTGCCGTCGCAGATGACACTGGCCCCGGGAAATTCCCCAGGAGGGGGCTGTAACCCCTCCTACAAAGGAAGGGGCCTTGACCGCCTTTCCTTTACTTCCGGCGACCCGCCCTTAGACGGGACCGCCTCCCCACTGAGGGGCCAATGGCCACCTCTCCCGAGCGCTCCCATCCGTGTTGGGTGACGCCCACTCATAGGGATCTACCAATTAGTGCTCACCGATCATGACCTTACCGCCTACCAAAAATAAATACGACAATTCTTAAACCTATGAAAACATTGGTCGCTACGACCGAAAGAACATGCTAGACATGCAACACAACATCAAATCGTTTTAATCGTAACAACCTAAACGATATTCACCATCCTTTATTATGATTAACCATAAACTGATACTGTTATAGCCTGTAAACGAAACGGAAAAAACAAACTTATCAATTCACTTTATTGCACAACAACTTTGCTGTCCTCAGGGGCTGGTGGGTGGGTCAAAATTGGCTCTTCGTTCCGTCCCGAGCTCACGTGTAGCGGGGAGGTGCAGCTTCGGAGCACAAGAACAAGAGGACGTCTTCTGGTCTTGTGCCTTCTTTTATCCGTCTTCAGGGCGGGCGAAAACCCGCCCCTGCCCGCCCCGAGGGCGTGGCTGGCTGCGTCAGTGTCTAGGCCAGCCCACTCTAGGGCGGGAAAAAGCGCGCCCCGGCTACGCCGCTTCGGGCATACCAGCCGAGACGCGCCTCCCGCCCAAAAATGGCTTCCCGGGGGGATCGAGGCACTCATCCATACGTTCGGGGGGACCGAGTGGTCGCCCCTTTCCATATGGCTGAGATACCCGCCACCCCCTCTCAACACAATCCCCAAAAGGAAGGGAAACCGGAAACAGTTCTTAAAGTTTTTGGATGTGGGATGGAGTGACCATCCCGGCCGTATTTATTAAAAACAAAAAATTAAAACATTAAACGTTTTCATGTTATGTACAATTTCATTATCACATTACGATGTTTGGCTAACCTTAACATAATCTCTAATACAGAGGTTCTCCTAGCCGAACTAGCATCCTACAAAAAACATTCTCTAAGAACACTGAAATTGTACATCCTAACGTTTAAGGGCCAACGGCAAGGTCATAACCGGTGTCAAGATCCCTAACCAGACTTACCCCTCCCACTTAGGAGGGGCGATGGCACAGGGGCTTACCCAAGTGCAACTACTAACAATTTCCCTTGACTTGACGGGGGCACTTAAGACTCGACGCCATTTAAAGGTCGTTCGAACACTTGTGTGTGGTATCTAGAAGGTATCGTTGACCTCTCCCCACCCCACACAACTTACCGCATCTGCCGTCGCAGATGACACTGGCCCCGGGAAATTCCCCAGGAGGGGGCTGTAACCCCTCCTACAAAGGAAGGGGCCTTGACCGCCTTTCCTTTACTTCCGGCGACCCGCCCTTAGACGGGACCGCCTCCCCACTGAGGGGCCAATGGCCACCTCTCCCGAGCGCTCCCATCCGTGTTGGGTGACGCCCACTCATAGGGATCTACCAATTAGTGCTCACCGATCATGACCTTACCGCCACAGGTCCGGATAGTTGACCGGCTATCCGGACCCCCCACAAAACTCCTACCTAAAGGTCATGCTTTAAAGATTTTAACCAGGCTAGGAAGTCTCCTATGAGTAACTCATTCCCTGCCCTCGACAAATGCACACCATCCCCCAGATACATACTGTCATCATTAATACAATTATGCGAGATTGAATGCAATGTCTTGGAACGGAACAACCTACTCACTTTGTTATTCAACTTTTTAACAGAATGATTCAAAGCAGGGATCGAGATAGCCCCCCGCCACACTTTTCGTGGGATCATATGAGACCACGCAATTAGGCACCCCGGAACTCTCCTCGCTAACCAACTTACCGTGGAAAGCATAGCCTCCAGGAGCAGTCGTCTACCGGTGGTGACCAAATCATTGCCCCCCAAATGCACTATGACTATGGACGGCGGTGACCTCATCCGCTCTAACAGGCCCTCAAAAAATTCCTGAAACTGGTCAATACAGAGACCGCCCCTTCCGTAGAAGGACACTCTGTACCCGTATTCCCCAGGTACGTGAATCATGTCACCTGCTTTGAATACGTCTGCGGCCCGTCTCACGTATGATTGGCCCACGACCCACACCTCCTTCTTCACAGCCGGTGACGTGCGACCGCTGGCCTGGTGTTGGGTCGACTGCTCAGTCTGCCCTGCCGCGTAGGCTTGCACAACTGAAAACAAACAAAAGACAAGAGGCGTGAGTACATGAATACAGCTTCACAACATGTGCAATCGCACGTACCTCTTATAACAATTGGAGGACCAGCGCCCCACACGTTTCACTTGTTCTACATTAAGACCCCTGGCTGTAGCTTCAGTGGCAGCCCCTATACGAAAGGAGTGGGTCCCAAATTCGCCCGGGTCCAAGCCCGCTGCGGCAATGGCCATTGCAAGCACCCGTTGAAACTGAAACCTCGTCAGCGGGGTGGCGTCTGCATGCCTCAACAATGTCCCCCCCCATGATGCCACTCTCTGTGCTAGGTAATCTTCTAAGCACTGTACCGGACACATGGATGACTCGGGGTTCCTGCGAATGATCGTACAGTCCCCTCTCCCATCTTGGTCAGTCTTAGACCGGAGAAAGGAGACAATCATCGCGTCCCCCCTGATCTGAACATGTTCCCTGCACAAGCCCCCCGTCACATCCTGTTTGTTCCTTGCAACCAGCTCACTAACTCTCATAGCCCCGTGAAACGCCAGCGTAAATGCAGTCCGGAACAAACAGGTCTCAAAAGGGGACGAGCATGTGTTCGGGAGTGTGGCCAGTAACAGGGACAACCTGTCTAGACCTATCGGTCGTCTCACGTCTACTCTGCGACCCTCTAGGCGTTGCCACCCACGCAGCGCTTTCTGTACTGTGAAAGACGCTGTTGGGTCCAGGATGCCATGGGCCCTGGCAACAAAGGAAATGGCGGCACGATGCCTTTGGGCCGTAGCCACCGATTTCCCAGCCCTGTGTAAAGACATAAGAAAGAGTACTACCCACTCTTCCTGACCCCAAAGACCCCCTCTCTCTGCCCCCAAAAAGGCTAAATAGGCCTGGAACGCCCCTTCATATGCCTTCCTTGTCCTGGGTGCTAGACTCTCTCCCACGAGGTGACGAAGTTCGGGGCACCGAGAGACCAGAGAGCTTCGGGGAAGGGTGCCGGCTCCGGGTCCGCTGAAGGAAGGAAACCCGAGAAAGCCTGCATGTGAAAACGAGACAGTGCGTCAGCGGCCTGATTCATCACTCCTGGGACATGTTTTGCTCTGAAAACCACGTTCAGTTGCATACATAGTAGGACAATTTCTTTGAGCAGCCTCAAAATCAATTTACAATGGGCTGACTGACTGTTGATGCATTCTACCACGGTCATATTGTCGGACCAAAAAACGACAGAATGATCTCTGAAACCTTCTGGCCAGGTTCTCAGGGCCACGAGAATGGGAAATAATTCAAGGAAAGCGATATTACTCGTTAGCCCCTTCTCGTGCCACCATAGGGGCCATCTTTGAGCAGACCAGCTCGTGCCGAAGATGGCGCCAAAACCTATGCTTCCTGCTGAATCCGTCCATAGCCCAAGCTCTTCCGAGGACACGGCTGGTTTGTTCCAGACGACTCGGCCATTGAAGTCCGCCAGGAATGCTAACCATATCCGCATGTCCTGGCGGACCTCAGCCGATAACCTCGTGCGATGATGACCCTCCTTCAGGCCAATCATCGCTTGGGCAATGGAGCGGGAAAAAGGGCGAGCCATTGGGATTACTCTCAAGGCAAAATTCAACTTCCCCACTAATTGTTGCAACTGATGCAGTGTAACCTTGGGTGTATTTAAACATACTCGGAGGGCTGACCCGAATTTCAACACTTTGCTAGCTGGTAAACGGAAACACCCCTCCCTTGAGTCCAACTCGATCCCCAAAAACTCGAGGCAAGTCGTGGGACCCATAGTTTTACCCGGTGCCAACGGCACGCCAAAATGACCCATCAACACACAGAATTCATTTAAGGCCTGGGCACATTCGGGATTTCCGGCGGGGCCAAGGAACAAAAAGTCGTCAAGGTAGTGCATCACATTTCGAAAACCCGTCTTCTTAGTGAACACCCATTGCAGGAAAGTACTGAATTGCTCAAAATAGGCACATGATATAGAGCATCCCATTGGCATACACCTATCCATGTAAAATGATCCCTGGAACCCGAATCCCAAAAGACGCTGGTCGTCTGGGTGTACCGGGAGCAACCGGAACGCTGACTCGATATCTGATTTCGCCATCAACGTCCCGGGCCCCAGGCGATTCAAGATGGCTACTGCCTCATCAAACGATGCGTATCGCACCGAACAGACTCCAGGATCAATTGCGTCGTTCACCGAAAGGCCGTGTGGAGCAGACAGATTATGGATCAGACGAAACTCACCTGGGTCCTTCTTGGGGACCACCCCTAACGGAGAACAAACAAAATCCGGTACCGGGGGTACACTAAACGGGCCGGCGACCCGTCCCCGGCTAACCTCTTTCTGAATTTTTTCCTGCACCACAGATGAATGTTGTAAGACGGAAAGCTGATTCTTGCAAATCCCTACACCCTGAAAGTCCCCCACCGTGATGCGGAAACCATGTGTAAAACC